>NW_024690887.1:0-1267 GCF_008729295.1 Plectropomus leopardus | reverse complement strand
ACCTCCACCACGAACTGTCCTTCAGGATCGGGGATGAGGAGAATGGGAGCAGAACTGAAGCGCCCCTTGAGGTGTTGAAAGGCGTCGTCAGCTTCAGGAGACCAGCGGAATCGAACCTTGGATGAGGTAAGTGCAGTGAGGGGGGCTGCCATCGTGCTGTACCCACGAATAAATCTTCTGTAGAAGTTGGCAAACCCCAGGAATCGTTGCAGCTGTTTGCGGGAGTCGGGAACTGGCCATGAGGTCACGGCGGAGACCTTTGCGGGGTCCATCTCCATCCCATTGTGGCCGATGATGTAACCCAGGAAGGAAACAGAAGATGCGTGGAAGTCACATTTCTCCGCCTTCACAAACAGGGAGTTCTTGAGGAGAAGCTGCAACACAGTCTGAACATGGTGGATGTGTTCTTGTCTGGACCGGGAAAAAATCAGAATATCGTCCAGATACACGAAAACAAACTTGTTGAGATAGTCTCTGAGAACGTCATTAATTAGGGATTGAAAGACAGCAGGAGCATTGGTGAGCCCGAACGGCATCACCAAATATTCATAGTGTCCTGTGGGAGTATTGAAGGCCGTCTTCCACTCATCCCCCTCTCGGATGCGGACCAGGTGGTAAGCGTTGCGAAGATCGAGCTTTGTGAAGATGGTTGCCCCTCGTAGTAGTTCAAATGCTGAAGCTATGAGAGGGAGGGGGTAACGATTCTTCACAGTGATCTCGTTCAACCCCCTATAGTCAATGCAGGGCCAAAGCGAACCATCTTTCTTTCCCACAAAGAAGAACCCGGCCCCGGCAGGAGAAGAGGACGGCCTGATGATACCGCTAGCCAACGAGTCTCTTATGTAGGTGTCCATAGCCTCTCTTTCAGGTGCAGAAAGAGAGTAGAGACGACCCTTAGGAGGGGCAGCTCCAGGAAGAAGATCTATGGCGCAGTCATAGGAATGGTGGGGCAGCAGAGAGGTGGCCCTGGCCTTGTTAAACACCTCCCTGTAGTCGTGGTACTCTGAAGGCACCCCTGAGAGATCTGGGATGGCGCAGGAGTGGGTGATCGCTCTGGGTGGTTTTGGCCGTTGGAGACAGATCTGTTGGCACGAGGGACTCCATGCCACAATCGAGCCGGTGGCCCAGTCAATATGAGGATTGTGACGACGGAGCCAGGGGTATCCGAGGATCAAAGGCAGTTCAGGGGACCTCAGGATATGGAACTGAATGGTCTCGCTGTGTTCACCGGACAGGAGCATGGAGACGGGGGTGGTCTGATGAGTCA
>NW_024690886.1:0-912 GCF_008729295.1 Plectropomus leopardus | reverse complement strand
TTTTGGACCTGAACAGTCTGAATGTAACTATTTAGTTTCCACAGTGTCTTTTAGACTTATTGTAGGAGCTGAGCTGCAAATTCACTGATTACACTCAAATACACAATCTTGACAAAATATATGCCATGTGCATGAACACAGCCAAAATTGTGCCTAAAATGCACCAGTCACTAAGGGTTCATATGTTATAGATTTTTTTTTTGTCTTGATTTATCTCCAAATTCATTCAGATTCTAGCATTATGATTATGTATTCCTTCTCTTAAGAGAGACAGTCTGCACAGTTTGTGCAACAGGTCTGGATCTTTTTCATACCATGAGAGAAAATTGCCAGAAATTTGGTGAATGCCACAAATTCTCTGTAAACATTTGTGTGCCACTTAAAAACATATCTCTTCATGGGAGCCATTGACTGTTTTTCTAACTAGTTGAATAGGTGCAACAGTTTGTTAGTAAAAAAAATTCATAAGAGAATGAATTGCTCTTGCACAAAAACCCAAAAATGACTGGCTGAGCATTCCTGGAGACTTTGCCTTTGAGCGATGCTGTGGGCTAGCCACAGGTAAATAATGAAACTGCCAAAGAGATGTGTTATTAATGGAAGCTCAGCCGCCACAAACTGCCAAAATAACTTCAAAACGCGCTGGCTCTGAGGCAGGACTGTGGGATTCAGTGAAGGGATGTGACATTTCTGCACCGGTGCAGAATTATGCTAGTACTAACCAAACAGTAGGAATTAATTACTTATTGAATACCAAAGTGAAAAGAGTTTGGTGTTAGATCAAAAATAAAAGTGATTAATTAATTTGTTGCTGAGTTCAAGTCTTCTCTTGGTATTTAAGTTTGCTGGTTTGATTTCTTTCTGTTTCTGTTGGTATTTTTTGGTGTTGTTTTTTGCATTTCTCTGCAGCAC
>NW_024690885.1:0-371 GCF_008729295.1 Plectropomus leopardus | reverse complement strand
GTTTATTATTTACTCACTTTATCTAAAATAAATCTGCAAATTCTTCAAAGATGTACATGATCCACTAAAATTCCAGCATTTCTTCTTAAAAAATTACAGTCAGTTTCCACTGTTGCAAGTTATTTTCTGTCAACTGACCAAATAACAGCCAACGTTGCATCATCATGTGTTGTTTTCACCTTCTGAGTCTGTGTGTGACATCAAAGTGAATTTTCTGGGGCCCCAATGTGGCAGGAACTTCAACAAAAGCTGTTTTGAGTATTTTGCCCTGTGTTTATGTCTGTAGACAGATTTTGTCAATGCAATAACTTCCTTATCGTGCAAGATAGATTGAAAAACTTTTACACCTGTGTAGTTGAGATCACAATGAA
>NW_024690883.1:0-789 GCF_008729295.1 Plectropomus leopardus | reverse complement strand
CAGAGTAAACAGAGCAGTGGCCGCCAGCAGCAGAGATGCTGAAACAAACTACTAGATCCAGTTTGATGTTTGTATGTTTGTCCCTGCAGGAATCACAAATCCAACAATCAGAGGAAACCGGTGAAAACTCAAACTGCTGCCTCACAAACAGCCTGATACATTCAGAAAAAAAAAAAATGACTAATCATTTCCATTCTTTCCCACACAGTAATCCCTCTGAGAACCAGCGATAAAAATCCAGGGCAAATAAAATCAAACCTACGAACGCATTAACATCCGATCGGGCTTTGTGTCCTTTAGAAGTCGTCCACTCAGGCAGAGCTTCCTCCCAGGCTGCGTTTGACCTCCAACAGGCTCCACGAGTTCAAACCTCAGCAAATCATTTCATTTCTGTAACCTCAAAACCTCAAACTGGAGCAGCTCTGACCTGAAACCACAAACTTAACACTAGATTTATTAAAAACTAGCTGACAGGCTGAATTCAGGGCAGAAAACTTTTTGCATAAGTTTTATTCTTCCTCACTCCTCACAAAACAAAACTGCTTTAAGGTTGCTCTAACCTAAATTTACAGTAAACAAAGAACGCTATGGTTAAGCTGCAGAAAAAAGAAGCTGGAAAACTTCACATTCTGTTTAGTTTTATCTTAGGCTTATGTTTATAAATTGTTTGTTTGATCACTGTCCGGGACACACTATGATACACCAAGATTTAATACTGATGTCATAGGCGTAGACTTTAGGGGGGGGACAAAGGGGACACGTCCATCTCAAAATTTAGAAAATGTTCAA
>NW_024690882.1:0-360 GCF_008729295.1 Plectropomus leopardus | reverse complement strand
TATCATCATTTCATATAAAACCCTATGCCAGGGAATGTTTCTTTTTGTGAAAATGCAAAAACACACAACAGTTTAGCTCATGAGATGACTAATTACCCAAATATGTAGGGTAACAGTGAGAGTTTCATCTTTCTCATAATGTTTTAATTATTCTGCATTTAAAATGTAAAACAAGATTTCATTGGTTTTTTATATTCTCACACACACTCGTGCAGAGCTGAGTCACAACTGTGGACCTGAAGCGTTTGATTTTGACGAGAAAATGGAGTTAAAGTGAAGGTTCATGACTCACTGTGAGAGCTGATGAGGGCGTGGACGACGTGCTGGTGACCGTGGATGGAGGCCAGGTGGAGAGCTGTG
>NW_024690881.1:0-960 GCF_008729295.1 Plectropomus leopardus | reverse complement strand
CAAGTTTCCTGTGTCTTTAAAGACAAGTTTCAAGTATGTTTGTACATGCAATTATAGTTCTTAGAGAGCAAGAAACTCTAAATTGATCAAAATTAAATCAGCATGGTCGACTTTTAAAAAATCAGAAAATGGAATCAGCCAAAAAAATTGCAACCGGTGCATGTCTCGTTAGGGTTCCAAGTCTAGGATTATTGGATTGGCTATATGCAAAAAAAGTCTCTTTTTATGATGACAACAAAGGCTCTCTGACGACCACCATTTAACAGGAAGAAACATCCAAGTATATGTAAATGTATCTGTGTTTTGTCCCTAAAGACTGCAGGAAATGTTGTTTACAGAGCAGATCTCTATAGAAGATAAAGACAGAAAAGATGTGATGGTCCTCCATTAGTTCTCTGTGAACATGTGTGTGTATTAAAGTACTGTAAGGCTCATTGGCATGTGCACATGCATGAATTCGGTGCCTCCTGTGACGCTCAGTAAAGCAGCTGTCCTTAGTGATCCTCGGCAAAGACGCAGTTAGTAAAAACAACAGGCAGTCTTGTTCTCCTCACAGACAGCACAGCTCTGCTTAGTTGCTTGGAGACTGAAATTGTTTGCAGAGATGCCGGCTGAACAAATATCATCCCTTCTCATTACCACAAACATTAACTCCCAATAACTGCTTCTTTCATTTCCCCCGTTTCTCAGGCCTCATTAGCAACGCAGTGGCTCCTCTCTAGTGGCTGAGGCATCTAAAGGCTCAGACGCTTAACGCCATGACTCCCTCAGTGGGTCATCAGGTCCGGCGGGAAAATCTTTAATTCTGCATATAATGTCACTCCTACATGACTACATTTAATGTAATTTTGAGTATTTCTAAGAGAGTATGTCATGCAGTGCCCACTTTTTTTTCCCTCCCGTTGTGTGAATTACGGTTGTAGAGGCTGTTTGGTTTGAATTTTAAAGAAGCGAGCCACG
>NW_024690880.1:0-677 GCF_008729295.1 Plectropomus leopardus | reverse complement strand
TTTTGAGTTTATCAGTTAACTTACGTTCGATGTTAATCATCGACCAACGTCAGAACGAACAATTTAGACTTCCAGGTGTGAAAATACGTGTTAAACATTGTTTGGTGAATCTCACACCGCGTTACATCCGACAGTAACACACCTGCTGCAGTTCGGCATCAGTCTCAAGTTCCCGTTTCACAGTATTCACATCTCTTACTGCAGTAAATGTACTACAAGTACCTTAAACTTGTACCTTAGTTAACTGCAGTTAGTTACAGTGTCCCTGTGTGTGTGTGTGTGTGTGTGTGTGTGTGTGTGTGTGTGTGTGTGTGACCTCTGACCTCTGTCGGTGAGCTCGGGGCTGCTCACGTGCTCGGTCAGCACGGTTCCGTAGCTCTGCAGCTTCTCCACGATCCTCCGGTACACGTGCACGTCGTCTCTGCCGCCGCGGATACTGCCGCAGAAATACACCTTCATCTTTCTACTTCCCGTCTCTCTGTGTCTCTGCTGTCTGTCTCCGTCTGTCTAATGTCTCTGTCTCTACTGTCTCTACTGTCCTGGTGTTCCCGCGCTCGATGTAAAGGAGCCTGTGCGCAGTTACGTCAGTCTTGCTTGCCCTGAGCGCAGTCTCGCAGGTACACCGCCATCAGCTCATCCTGCTCTCTCCGCTCTGATTGGCTGAATCTCCGCTGTGC
>NW_024690879.1:0-994 GCF_008729295.1 Plectropomus leopardus | reverse complement strand
TTCCTCTCATTACACACACACACACACACACACACACACACACACACGCTACAGAAATATAGGCTTCTGTGCACCTTATACAAGATCATCAGTATTAATGCAAACGTGCAAACACATTCTCATGTAAACGTGTCTTACATGAATGTATGCATGAAGACACGTGTTCACAGGAACCTGCAACTGTTTGACTTACAGACGTATTGACACAACACACAAAAGCAGACACACACTTTCAGACAGATTTAATTGTTTGTGTGTGGTTGCCTACTAGTAAGTATTGATAATCGAAAGTGTGTGTCTGTGTGTGTGTGTGTGTGTGTGTGTGTGTGTGTGTGTGTGTTCAGGATAAACTGGTGATTTGTCCCGCAGGTGCCTCTCTTGGATTTTGAGATGATTTGTTTGTGGGGAAAAAGCTGGATTTTATCTGCTGCAGCCACAGTGCTTGTACACGGTTTGTTTCAAAGTCCCGACTGCTTTCATATGTTTCCTAAATCTCGACCAGACTGCAAAAACAAACTCTGTTCAATAACTCATAAGCAGTTCTTCTACAGACGCAGGTCACAGTGATCCTCGTGTGTGTGTGTGTGTGTGTGTGTGTGTGTGTGTCTGTGTGTGTGTTTTCCTGCTGTTCACTCACCTGTCTTGGTGTTTCCTCCCTTGTAGCTGATCCTGTTGATGGCCTCCAGCAGTCGCTCCTTGTCGGCGTACGAGTTCAGCTTGATCTCGGTGCGGGGGTCGTCACTAAACTGGATAATGGCCACCTGTCAGACAACGCGGGAACATAACTAATCAACCACAAAAAAGATTCACAGAAGCTGCATTTACATGCACACTTTTTTCTCGATCTGACTGAAGATTGATACGATAATACGATCTGGAGCAGCACAAACATGGTGAACACAGTAACTGGACAGGGCTGCCAGCTCTCACACTGACCATGAGACACACGCAACTGACACTCTTCACACACTCACACCACAAGAGTATTTTCTCG
>NW_024690878.1:0-730 GCF_008729295.1 Plectropomus leopardus | reverse complement strand
GCGAAATATGAAAATGCTGTTTAAAAAGTGTGTAGGTTTCAGGTGATATATTGGCAGAAATTGGATTTTATATAGTAAGTATCTTCTCTTTAATGTATAATCACCTGAAAATAAGAATCATTGTGTTTTTCTTTGTCTACAGAGATTGCCATTTTGCATTTCCATGTTTCTACAGCACCCCATTATGGACAAACCAAACACTCGCTCTAGATACAGCAATCTGTGTTTAACGTCAGCCACCGCAGTTAAAAGCCTCTCCTTAATGAACCAAACAACACATGAAATTGATTTATTCAGTGTTTTAGCAGGATGAATTCACTGAGTCCGTTTGTTTTGGGGAGGAAAAGACTTCTGCAAATAATTTGGATGCTGGTGAAAACCTCCTAAATGTCTTTATCTTATCGGGGAAAAAATGAGCACACATTGTCAGATGCTGGGATAGTGTGATTTATGAGGTGAAACTTAAGATAATTCAGCTTCGGGTAAAAAACTTCTGAACAAACAAAACTGAAAAAAATTTCACCAGGAATCACACTTGGCCACTAAAAACCTGCACACTGCTCCTTTAATGCAAGTACATATTGCTAAGAATACAACTTTTACTAAGTAAAAATCTGAATGCAGGACTTTTAATCAAGTGTTTTTTTTACATTGTGGTATTTCTATTTTTACCAAAGCCAAAGATCTGAAAACTCCTTCTTCTACTGCATGCCGCCCAATATAACCTCCT
>NW_024690877.1:0-526 GCF_008729295.1 Plectropomus leopardus | reverse complement strand
GTGTGTGTGTGTGTGTGTGTGTGTGTGTGTGTGTGTGTGTGTGTGTGGCAGTAGGGGGACAGTGTATCTGCTCATGTGGCACATCACAGCATCCACCGCGATCAATCAAAACCACCTCCATCACAGAGCTGGGCGATACCGCTTTACAATAACATCACGATATTTTAAGCCAATATCGCAATACTCGATATATATCTCGATATTTTTACATCTCCTCTAAACTACTGAAAACTGCTAAAATACATTATCTTTAACAAGTAACGTAGCTACTGCAATAAAATAAAGTTACATAAACTGCTGTTTTAGTAAGGTTTAATAAGATATTGTTCTAATGTTAAATAAAGTGCTTTTATAGGAAAGTTGAAAAAATTATTGTTATAATTAAATAAATCAAAGCGGAACGCACGGGCCAATCTTTTAAAAAAAAAAATCAGCAACTTGTCAAAAAATATCCTGCAAATTGCAAGAAATTATTAAAAGGTGTCGAGAAAATTACCTAAAAATTATCTGAAAAAGAAATAGAGAG
>NW_024690876.1:0-1693 GCF_008729295.1 Plectropomus leopardus | reverse complement strand
ACAGGACAGAGACGTATTTTCCAAATAAATCAAATATTTATTGATAATCAAAATAAACAGGCAGGGCTGGAACTGCAAAGGAAGAGGGAAAAATTAACTAGTCAAAATAAACTGAATCAATAAACAAACATTAAAGGGATTAAAAATATTTTTATTATAAAGTCATCTAAAAAAAAGGCCTTAACAAATACAATCTAAAAACCAGAGATGTGGTAAAATATCGAAAAAAAAACTCAGCCCAACATAACCTAAATAAAAGAGTGAGCAGAGGCCATCAGTGGGGAGGCAGACTACTATGGAGGGGTGCCTAAAGGTGCCACCACTACTCACCTCAGTGAAACACAGCAAACCTCACAGCAATCCTCACAGCAATCTCAAGAACAACAATCGTGTCCCGGTGCCTTTACTTACATGCAATGTGTAGGAACCTCACCCGGGGTGCCTAGCCTCCCCAACAAAATGGTGCTCCACTTCACTAAAAGAAAAATACTAATAACAAAATTAACAAATACAGCAACCCAATTGTTTTAATAAATTAGAAGAAATAACTCAATAGGATGCAAAAGCAAATAAGAGTAAGAAAGCAAAACTAAGAGCAAAATACAAAGAGCAAAACAGGAACCCAAACAACAAAACAGAAGCAAAACGAGGGCAAAACAGCAGTAAATCACGTGAACCACCTGGATTACCAGACCACCGCAGCAGGGGGAAGGCTCAGACACCACTGCTACCTTCAGCCTTACAGAGAGAAAAAAAGGGGGGTTTTAAATAAAAGTGCAGGGAAGAAATAACACGTGACAACTAAACTGACAAGGGTTCCCGTACCTACCAGTACAGCAAACAGCAGCCACCATACACAGGAACCAGCAGCCAAAAAGAAGGAGCATGTGCTCACTCGTCCCTTATATAGGCTGGCTGTGATTAAGGGAGTGGTTACTGAGGAGTGGAGTCTGGAAGTGCGTTCACAAGTGCTACTCAACTGTGTCAGGTGCTATACCTCACTACACATGGGAGGAAGGAACTCCAGGACACAGGATGGTGAGCGTGGTGGTAACCCGAGGAGAAACTGGCTCCTGCGCCCACATATCTGCAAAAGGCCTTCCAGACCTGAGAGGAAAACTGGGGGCCCCGATCAGAAACTATGTCCACAGGCAACCCATGAATCCTGAAAACATGGTTAACTAACAGTTCCGCTGTATCAAGGGCAGATGGTAATTTCTTCAATGTTACATAATGAACAGACTTAGAGACACGATTGACTACGGTCAAAATATCAGTGTTACCATCTGAAGGGGGCAAACCAGTGACGAAGTCCACAGCGATGTGCGACCAGGGACGACTGGGCGCAGCAAGCCAGCAGGAGTTCAGTGACAGAGCAGGCAGCCACAAACTCCCTAGTGTCCCTGTCCATGAGAAGGGTCCGGTGAGCTCCTGGGTGGCAGGTCAGCTTGGAGGAGTTTCTCCACTGGAGGACTTGGGAGCGGGCTGTAGCAGGCACGAACAAACAATTAGGTGGTCCACCACCCGGATCCGGTTGAGTTTGTTGCGCCTGTCTCATCACCTCGTAACCCTTTGCTTTTATTTTAGTCTTCCCCTGAGCTGACGGTTGTTGCTGAGTTCACCTCAGAATACACCGCAGTGCCCAGTAATGCCAGCATGTCAAGCACTGATGTATGGCAGTTTGCCCCCTATC
>NW_024690875.1:0-952 GCF_008729295.1 Plectropomus leopardus | reverse complement strand
TCGCTTTTTTCAAAGCGCTTTGTAAACTCTTTATTTAAAGGTGTTATCTAAATCAAGTTATTATTATTATTATTATTATTATTATTATTATTATCATATTCTTGTCTCGGAGGGAGCAGCCCACAATGACAATCTTTACAGTAACTTGGAAACTAAATTTATCTTCCATACTACATTTCAAGGGGCTGTCAAGCTTTGAGAAAAATTAATCCAATTAATTACATGTTTAGTAATTAATTTATCTAAATTAATCGCAAACATCAATTTTTACTGTGAAAGTATTTTTTAAAAATTCAGTTCAGTTGAATTTTTGCAGATGAGTGAATTGATGACTAGTTGAATAATTTTAAGTGTGTTTTTTTCTGTCATTAATTAATCGAAATCAGTGTGTTATTTTGACAGCCATAATTTCAAGGCACCAAAAAGGTCTTTTTTCTGGGGGAAACTTTTTGGGTGGAGTTTACAGAGTTGGATGTCACTGATTGGCAATGTTGAAAGAAGTACTCACATCCATTACACAGATAAAAGTACTATAACCACAATGTAGAAATGCCCAGCATCAATTGTCTTTTGATACAACAAGGAGTTTCCAAATGTGAAATTTGCTTATTGTGTGTGTGTGTGTGTGTGTGTGTGTGTGTGTGTGTGTGTGTGTCTGCAGGGGGAGACGTCGGTCGCCAGCGCCACCAGCTGTCCAGTTTGGAACGAGGAGATCTCCTTCATTGAACAGTTTCCTCCTCTGGCTCAGCGAATCAGAATCCAGGTACTCGATGATGCCAAGATGGGAGACATCGCCCTGGCAACGCACTTCCTGGACCTGCAGCAAATTTCCGACCCCACCAGGAACGGTACGATGTTTAACGGGGTTTATGTACTTCACATCAAAAGTGTGTTGGTGTTTTAAAGGATGCATAGTTATTCCTCCTTTACCTGGTACACATTTAAAGATTGA
>NW_024690874.1:0-670 GCF_008729295.1 Plectropomus leopardus | reverse complement strand
TGTCATATAATATATTTATAATATAAATTTCAATTCATTTTGTCTTTTCAACACTCTGAAGTTATGGCACGTTTGGATCACACAGAACATCAGCTTTAAGGATAGAAACCTTTGCGTCCTTCATCAGCAGGACCTGCAGCTACTAATTCACTTTAGGTCAGTTTTAAGTAGTTAACAGGTCTACCGGTGAAGTTTGCGGATATGAAGCACCTAAATTTGACGGTGAAAAAAATATTTTATTCGGTTTATATCTTATTTATAGCAACACAGTGCTGACTCTGCATGTTTGTGTTTCTATGTGCAGTATTTATTCAGTGTGGGAAATCCCTTGACGGAAGCGCCTGGGCCCTGACCGCATCACTGTCAAGCCACCGTTTAACACCCTCTGCTGCGGTATTATTTAAATAACACCTTAAAATAAAGAGAGTGAAAATCTGTCTGGGTTGATCTGCAGATCGCTTAGTGCTTTGGTTCTTGCAAACCTTATATCTCACAGGCCCAATTAAAATCATATTTCTGGCTGTGGTGTAGGACTGGGTGATATGGAATAAAGTCTTATCACAATATTGTTTTTCATATCAGTCGATATCGATATATACATAAACATATGATTTATTATTATTTATTAAACTTCCCAGCATTATATAAAAATGAAAAGCTCCATCTTAAA
>NW_024690873.1:0-299 GCF_008729295.1 Plectropomus leopardus | reverse complement strand
TGTATTTTTCTGACCTTATTTTAAATATATTTATAATAAATATATTTTCTTGGTTATTTGATCATTTTCTAATGATTCTCTCAGATTTTCAGGTCACTTTTTTGTCACCCTCCACAATTTTTTTTAGCAATTTCTGAGACATTTCTTGCCAAGTTGCTGATTGCTTTGTTTCCCATTTTTTTTGACAGAAATCGCACCATTTGCTCAAGTGTCTGAACGCAGCATTTCAATCCAGGTTTCAAAGGGTTAAAAGTTAAATATATATAAACTCAAAATGTAAAGTTGCATAGATGAGTGCC
>NW_024690872.1:0-879 GCF_008729295.1 Plectropomus leopardus | reverse complement strand
TTAAAAAAAACATATATATATTACCAATTATTTTAAGATTTTTACAATTCAAAATCTGAAAAAAACATTAATAAAATCCCTCTTCCCATGGCAGAGCCATTATTTTTTCCCTTTAGATGAATAAATTCAATGCCTTTGAAGACTTTCTAAGGATCTGTAGGAACTCTGATTATAGGTATTTCAGGGTATTACTTGAGGGGATCGACACCACTGAGTCATTAACCCCCAACACTAAACTGTATCATCAACACTAAATGAATAAATCTTAACCTATACAGTTCAAGTTGGACCTCAGAAATACAGAACGACACACACACAAACACAGACACACACACACACACACAGCTGTACTCACTCAGCCTCCAGCTGTGCTATCTCTGCGTCCAGCTGCTCTCTTCTTCTCTCCAGCTCTGCCACCTCCTCTGCAGGGCTAACTTTAGCACTCTCACTTACTTGAAGCTGTCGGATGCGAAACAGACAATCATCCTGTGATACATATGTGGCACTTTATGTGTGTGTTACAGACAGAGAGGAGGTTCACTTACAGGTGATTTGAAGTTGGAGTGTACTCGCTTAAACTTTGAATATGGAGTTCTAGGGAGACAGAGACAAGGGTGTTTCACTTGATGAGAACATGCATAAAGAATATTTCTTTCTCCCAGGCTCATTTTGTGTGTTTGTGAACTCATCACTCGCTTTCGATTGTGTTTTTTTTGTGTTCTCTATGTTATTATGTTGATGTCCAATGATCACACTCATCTAATTTCGTTAATTTATTTTAATTTAAATTTATTCTTCTATTCTGTTCTGATCCTGCTTCATTTAATTATTATTAATATTCTGTTTTTATTATTTTAGTTATATTTACTTTTATTGGTA
>NW_024690871.1:0-936 GCF_008729295.1 Plectropomus leopardus | reverse complement strand
GATAGCAGATTTCCTCAAAGCCTTTTCCCACAATGTAAAAGCCTGGGAACCAAAAGGTAAAGAAAGGTGAAACCACTCCTCTTCCTCCTCCTCTTCCTCCCTTACTCCCCCTCAGTCCTCCCTCCACCCCTCTCCTCTCACTTTCCTTCCTCTCCTCTCCTCTCCTCTCATCCATCATCATCCTCCCCCTCCCCCAGCCCCCCCTCCCCCTCCTCCTCCTCTTTAAAAGAGAAAAAAAAAGACTTTTATTTTGACAGTCTTATCAGGACAATGAGCTCAAATCAAACAGCCCTCTAATAGTCTGGAGACGCCTTGATCCCGGCTTTGTCTTTCTTTCTCTCCTCTTTCCTCCTGTCTTTCCTCCACTGAGACCTCCTCCTCCTCCTCCTCAGTGATCTCCCTGTGACAGGACTCTTAAGGCTTTTCTAAGCTGTCTTTAGCCTCTCCTCTTCCTCTTTTGGGAATCTACCTATGAAAGGAAGACGGAGGGGAAGAAAGTCAAAGAAGAAGTGGATGGAGATGGAAAAGATGTGATAGAAAGAAGGGAAGAAGGAGAAAGTTTAAAGGATGGAGTGAAATGTAGAAAATTAGATAAAACGTAGGAAAAAGAGAGGAGGGCAACAGGAAAAAAGGAAGGGACAAAAGTATGTGGACACTTGCTTTTTGATGTACTCTGAGGTTTTTGAAGGAGTTTTACAGTGAATTTGATCTGATGAGACTTTGTTTTGATGCTGTTTTATGCACTCTGGCACCTTATGGATACTAAAAGTAAGAAAACAATTCCCAGTGTGAATCACTTTATTTTTATTGTGAATAAGAAAATATTCGAGGAGGGCCATCTGACACCCCATCAGGGGCCAGATTTTGCCTGGCAGCCATAAACTGAGTGTCACTGATGTATATGCTATATTAAGTCCACATACTTCTGGCCATGAA
>NW_024690870.1:0-513 GCF_008729295.1 Plectropomus leopardus | reverse complement strand
TGTGTGTGTGTGTGTGTGTGTGTGTGTGTGTGTGTGTGTGTGTGTGTGCTTCTTAGGGCTCAGAGATCAGGTACAGGACTGCCAAGCTGCATGCAAGAGCTCTCTGGGGGCCTTTCCTTGACAGACTTGCCACTTGTTTTTCTCGTCTGTGTGTGTGTGTGTGTGTGTGTGTGTGTGTGTGTGTGTGTCTGTTTGTGTATGTGTCTGTTTCAAGCCATCGGTGTCTCCTGTTTTTTAAGGCTTGGTAACTGGAGTGTGATGTAGCACCATTTCACTGGTTTCATTTAGCTGGCAGACGTAATGACGGGATCTCACAGAATTCACAGCTCCTCTTTCTAAAGATGCAGCATTATGCAAATGTATATATGATTAGCAGTTTGGTTCCATTAAAACTGAAGTGATGAATGTTGTGCCACCATCATAAGCACATTTTAATCAGAACATGATGTTCTTTTACTCTTACAAAGTAGAAAATTAGCAAAGTCTATTAATCAGTGATTAACATTTGTAAAA
>NW_024690869.1:0-933 GCF_008729295.1 Plectropomus leopardus | reverse complement strand
TGTGTGTGTGTGTGTGTGTGTGTGTGTGTGTGTGTGTGTGTGTGTGTCTGTGTGTGTGTACGTTTGTTTGTGCATGAATATATGCTATAAGGAGGAGGGTGGTGAGGGGTACTGGAGATGCGAAAATTGATTTCGTTAAAAACTTAATTGCTTTTCACACGCCTCTGACAAAGCCTGAATCACACGCTGTTTGATATGAAAGCTGAAATGTCAACATTTGTGAATGTTTATTATTGCCTCCAATAATCAGTGATTAAATCTTTGAAGATAAACTTCCTTTAACAGCTGCCAACAGACAACTCATCCTTTCACACCACTCACAAAAGCACATTCATTATCTAATCGGCTTCTCAAAGTCTGCATTTTGTGCTCTGAGTGAAAACAGGAAACTTAAAGCTGCTAAATCACTGCTCTCAGGGGCGGTGAAGTACTATTTCTTTCATTTTGATTCATCTCTTGAAACTGCAACCATAACAAACTGATTTGGAATCAGCTCTCTGTCTCTGTGAGTATATGGAGACATAAAAAGGCAATGACAAATAAAGAAAAATAGTAAATAGCAGATTCTAGATTACTAGCAAAATCTTATGAGTTTTTTGGTGAATTGTGAGCCCATCAGATTTTGACATGCCACGGACCTGCTGACAGATAAACTATGCTAATGTAATGTCATGTCTGTAATGGAGGCAATAAATTATCACCATGTTGATTTGGAGAAACTGATATGTACTACTTACCATAAATGAGACTATCAGTGAGAATACTGGAAGGCTTCACCCACGTCTACACTGAGATCATGTCCTGCATAAGTGGACATACTTGTAAACTCTTCTTTTCTCTACATTTTGGCCTAGACAGAGTTTTTCAAAATGGGAAATGCGGCCTGCTCTGTTGTTTGGGTTACTGTGTGAGAGACAAGTGTTTAACCCCCGA
>NW_024690868.1:0-260 GCF_008729295.1 Plectropomus leopardus | reverse complement strand
CACACAGAGCGTCAAAGATGTGTCAGTCAAAACACATGGCAACCAGGGGCCTTTTAGGGTGTGTGTGTGTGTGTGTGTGTGTGTGTGTGTCTGGGGGTCAAGTTCCTGTGAAAACACTGATCCCACCCAGAGATCCCCAACATGCCCCCCCCCCCCCCCCCCCCCCCCACTCCCCCCAAACACCCCCCCCCCCCCCCAGATGGAGCCAGATCCCTCTGTCTCTCTCTCACTTCCATCCTGACTAAACACGCTGTTGCCGT
>NW_024690867.1:0-886 GCF_008729295.1 Plectropomus leopardus | reverse complement strand
ATATAATAGCTGCCAGAGTTTATTCTAATGCAGGAGGCGCTGCCAATAACACAGATCGATAGATACAGCAGGATTCAGCCAATCACAGTGCAGTTTGCTCCAGATGACGTCTAGCTTACGTAGGCGGATACAAAGCGTCGGCTCGTCTTCCGATTGGACGACAAGACCGAAACAAACCTCTGACCTCTCCAAAGGAACTATGGGAAACCAATATGGCGTTTAGCATCGATGCTAATGTGCAGTTAGCACCGAAATATGGATAAAATATGGACGGAGACACCTAATATCGGATCTATCTTAATGTATTTATTGAACAAGATCTCGTAAAAACACCCGAACCCCCAGGCTGGATACCGAGGCTTCTGAAAGAGCGACGGCGCACCGGAGTTTCCTCTGAGCGGCGCAGACGGCAGCTTTGACCGGCGGAAAAAGCGACGAACGGTATCAAAATTATTACGATTTTTCTCAATAATACAAATTTCAGAGGGTTATCAATAGTGGATATTTAGTAAATATGGTCCATAGTCGATGTTTAGGATGTGTGAATCGATTCTGAATCGTTAAAAACGAGTTCCCCGAAAAAAGACGAATATCTTCACTGGTCACATTTAAGCAAAATGATGTGAAGGAGGATGTGCTTTTAATATCATTTTAGCACAACGGAGATGCGTTTAGGAGCATCACTGAAGTCTTCAAATGACGTTAAAGCACACACATTAAAATATAATATTGTGATAATGTAACTATAGTAAAAAAGTATTCATGTTTTGAGGCAATTAGCTAACAAAAAGGGTTTTGGTTACTATTATCTAAGTTTTTCTCAGAAATACAGAGTCTGACTAATAACTGGAAGACAATCAGTCACATCAGTATAATCATACATGTA
>NW_024690866.1:0-772 GCF_008729295.1 Plectropomus leopardus | reverse complement strand
ACAGAAAACAGAAGCGAAAAATAATTCAAACTGATGATCAGAGCACTAACTTGCAGTCAAGACACAGAAGTCCAGTCAAAATTGCTTACTTAGATTACATTTTTTCAGATCATTAAATTGTTTCCAAATGTCATAGAGGCAAACATCATTTCTGCCTGAAGTTTGTTTACAGTCTTTTTGAGGGAATGAGACTAAACCACACAGCGGTCAGAGGTCAGAGGTCAAGGTGCATGTTCAGCCTACAAAGTTTGAGAGAGCAGGAACCAGCAGGTCCTTAAACTTCACACCTGTACAGCTGCTCGGTGTCAGAGGGCGGATTTCCATTACGCCTAATGGAAACACGCCAGTTTCAAATAAACCAACATTTATCGTAAAAAAAGGTTTTTACGCTTGCATGAGGTGATATTTCAGGCCATTCAAAAAAGCAAGATTTTGCAAAACTGCAATGGAGACACTTTCTTTCGCTTTTCTACGTCATAACTGTGCAGCGCCTGTGGACAGAGGTCTTACTGTCTTCGCAGTGTGAAGCTCCCGGCTGCGCCTTCACAGGGATGTCTCCGATGCGCCGCCGCTCTTTTAGACGCCTCTCTTCAGTCCTGGACGTT
Organism: Plectropomus leopardus; assembly: GCF_008729295.1. NCBI lineage: Eukaryota > Metazoa > Chordata > Actinopteri > Perciformes > Serranidae > Plectropomus > Plectropomus leopardus. The sequence continues at coordinate 167 of NW_024690866.1, read as the reverse complement.
GGGTGTTTTTACGGGACGTTGTTCAATTAATCCGTGATGATAGATCCGATATCCGGTGTCTTCCGTCCATATTTTATCCATATTTCGGTGATAAATGCACATTAGCGTCGATGCTAAACGCCATATTGGTTTCCCATGGTTCCTTTGGAGAGGTCAGAGGTTTGTTT
>NW_024690865.1:0-1286 GCF_008729295.1 Plectropomus leopardus | reverse complement strand
TCTGTCCGTCTCTGTCTCTGTCTGTCCGTCTCTTGTCTGTCTGAGATCAGAAGAACGAGTCCTCAGGTGGCCGCACCTGAAATCAAACCGCTTCCTCTCCTCCTTCCTTCCTTCCTTCTTCGCCTCCTCGTATCCTTCATCCTCAGACTTTGTCATTTTTCTGTGCTAAAGTTCGTTCATTCGCTTCAGATCCAGCGATTCATATAAAAGAAAAAAAAAAGCGATGTAAAGGAAAGAGTGAGGAGGGGACGGAGACACATCGGGACGCGGTCCAGCCTGCAGAGGACACATACAGAAGGTACTACGGGTCAGAGCCTTGTAAAGGCTCTTTGTGCTAAATATGAAAAAAAGACCTCTTTAACGGAGCTCCGCCTCGATTCACCTTCACCTCGCTTCACGGAAATGTAGGAAAATAATATTTTTGGGATGCTGTGCTGATGTTCTCGAGCCTGGAAACGTGAAGAAGGACTGAACGTGAATCGAAGCTCGGCGCCACTCTCCTCTGTTCTCATCAGCTTTGGTTTGTTGTGTTTAGAAAATGCTTCTGATTGATATCTGACCGTCTGTGTGTGTGTGTGTGTGTGTGTGTGTGTGTGTGTGTGTGTGAGAGAGAGAGAGAGAGACAGGGAGAGTCAAGACAAAAGTTTAAAAGGCCCTCATTAACTCTAAAAAGAAAAGCCACATTTACATGAAACTCAATTATTTATTGGTGCAGATGAGTTTGATTATCGGAGCTTTCACTCAGACTCGTTTCATTGAGTTTGTTAATGAGAGGTTTAATAATTGATGAAAACACTTTATGTCCGGTTCAAGTCTGTGGGCGGCAGCAGCCACCTGTTTTCCTGTTATAGTACAGACGTCATATTACGATCTCGGTTTCAGTTTAGTCTCTTATCAAACCTTTTATCTCTGCTTTAACAGCAAAGATTAATGTTCAAAATATTTTGGTTCTCCTTTTACTCGGCGGGTTTCCATTATAGATTTGCGCAAAATTTAAGCCATAATTTTGAAATGTGGATAAAACTCAGCATGGAGCTGACTGTGTTTCCTCTGGTGATAACATCCCAGTAACCATGGCGATGGATGTTCAAAACATCAGCAGCTTTATTTCTATTGCAGCCACCGCACTAGCCGTCATTATGTCCAATCCGAGGCCACGTAGGCGTGTTATGGAGCCATGATGGAAAGGCGAGCCCCTTATACGTGGGAGCGTTCACATATGAGGGATTTCTGGGAGATGTAGTCCACGATTTCACAGAGGAAAAGATTCAAAACTTCCAGAATAG
>NW_024690864.1:0-841 GCF_008729295.1 Plectropomus leopardus | reverse complement strand
GCATGACTCAGTCCCATGAAGGGAAGTTAATGTTATTCACTAAAGCTGCGTGTGTCCTGCTATGACATGTCAAACTGTCTGCAACATGTTTTGTTTACTTTGATTGTACTCATTTTCTTTTGCTTCAGAATCAATTAACACCAGATGGTTGAGTGAATCAATTTTCTTTCAAAATAAAGCCACACATCATGGAGTAATGGGAGTGATAAAGAAAACTGTCATGCTGGCGGCTCTGTGAGGCCACAACAGCTCTTTGATCTACGTGTTATCATTAGCACGTTCACACTCTCACTGTGATGAAGGAAAATACAGACTTTTAGGAGGTATAATGTTTACCTTATGTTTGCTTTCACAATTTCACATGTTTGAGTCTGAACAGTTTAGCCCTAAATGCAAAGTGCAGCATTAGTTGATGGGACAGGCATTAGTTTAGCTGGGAATCTGTTACAAAAAAGTAAGAGCAAAGTTAAACTGAAAAGTAAAACTGTTAACATGCTGGGATCACTGAAGTTATTAGGCATCATTAATGTCTGTACTAAAATAAAACCCAAAATATTCAATAGTTGTTGTGATATTTTAATCTGGACGAAAGTGGTGGACCAACCGCACGTGTGACAGATAGAAATTACTATTCCTAAAGCAACGCCAGTAGTGGAGCTACATAAATGACCTTATTGTTTGTGTAGCGTATTTCTGTATATATATGCAAGGATCATTTGTATTCTATACAACAAATATAGTGACCTTTACTACATTAAATCCTGCTGACACTTCAAATCCACTCTAAACTATGCACAGTATTTTTAGTGTGTTGACTACTGCATTCTTGCTGATTCACAAA
>NW_024690863.1:0-327 GCF_008729295.1 Plectropomus leopardus | reverse complement strand
CAAATTATCCTCCCTTCTTTTTTAAAACTATTTTTTTTTTTTACTATTTTCAGAAGAACACATTAGTTTCTAGTTACTGGTTAGTGAAAATTAAATTCCTCTCCCTATGGGAAACCATTTAGAGTGGATGCAGTATCAGGCTCCAGATGAAAATTGACAACGCGTTCTCATCTCAAGTCGTCACATGTCGCCGCTTTGTCATTGGACTTCTGCGTCTACATACTATGTTTTAGGTATCTTTCTGCATCTGTTGACATTCTGGGATGCTGCAACCAACAGTATGTCAACAAAAGCATGTGATTAGGGTTTAGGCAACAAAAGCACCGT
>NW_024690862.1:0-638 GCF_008729295.1 Plectropomus leopardus | reverse complement strand
GTTTTTTTTTAACTTTTTTTAATCTGTACTGTACCTTTTACCTGTTTTGCATATGTTCAGTTTGTCAATAAAAAATAAAACAAAACAAAACAAAACAAAATAAGGTAAAATAAAATAAAATAAAATAAACACATGACATTACTAATTTTCTGCAAAAAATAAAAAGTTAATTAATTAAAAAATAAAAAATCACAGGCTAAGCTGTTCTCCCCTTACAGGTTCAACAAAATCAACAGGAGGCTGAGCCAACAACACTCACCTTCTTCAGCTCCTCTCGGGTCATGTTTCCCATCTGCAGCTTGGTCCAGAACTTGTCCAGCAGCGCTGCATGAGAGTTCTGTGGTTTGTGCCAGCTGCCACCACTATAGTACATCCTGCAATACACACACAGTACACTTTTGCCAAAAGTGTCTTTTCACTTTGTCTCGTATCGTGATTTTCCAAATGACAGATTAAAAAAATGAATACAGAGAAAGTGACTCAGTGTGCAAAGGTCTTAAGGTTGTTGGTTTTTTTTAAAAATTATTTTAGGTACTATTGACTCATACTGTGTCCAAGTAGGATTATAATATTATTCCAAACCATCTTATACTTAAGTCATTATACACTATATGTGCTATATGTTTGTGTTGTCACTA
>NW_024690861.1:0-680 GCF_008729295.1 Plectropomus leopardus | reverse complement strand
TGTCGGCCTACTTCTCCTATAGCTGCCAACAGCCTGCCGACATTCACAGTTAGAGAAAGGCTGAGAATAAGCTCATGTGCTTGTGGCCCCGGGCCCCCAAAACATTACATCTGCCCCTGGTAATAATAATGAGAGCTCAGCGCGAGCGGCCGGATGAGACACGGAGCGATGCGTCCTGCTGTTTCTAAATAATTCATCCAAACTCTGATTAAAGCTGAAACTAACACAAAGTTGTCTGTAGAAGTCTGAAGAAGTCACTTTCACCTCTGCAGATGTGTCTGTTTCATCGCTGTGGCTGTCAAACACTCAGCTGTTCGACAGTCAAAGTCCGTCACTGCATTTCTCTGCAGCTCTATTCTTATGATCATTGGCTGTTTGTGTTGTCCGTCAAAACTTGGCTGGAATGAGCTCTATCAACATTTTATCGACTACGTCTCATATTTCAATCAAGGAAAAGCTATATCGCGATTGATGTCATTATCGTTTTATCGCCCAGCCCTACTTATGGTATAGCATTTATAAGAATATTATAAGTCTCATCATGTCTAATAATCACCACAAAACAAAATAAATACATGAATAACAATAAAAACACAATTATGAGGACAGCAGCAGCGTGTCTGTGAAAGCTGTATTTGACTGGAGCCAAGAAATCTGTGACGGCTTCATCATTGATCTGT
>NW_024690860.1:0-733 GCF_008729295.1 Plectropomus leopardus | reverse complement strand
ATATATACTGCTCTAGGTATCCTCCTGTATCTGGTCTGCTGTTGACATTCTGGGATGCGGCAACCAACACTGGGATGTTAGTGAATGTACATGGTTAGGATTAGGCAGCAAATGTACATGGTCATATTTAGACAACAAAGGTAAATGGTCATGTTTAGGCAGGAAAAGCACATAGGCCTAACACTTTGACAATAACAAAATCACATGGTCATATTTAGGCAACAAAAGCACATGATCGTAATTAAGCAACAAAATCATGCGGTCACATTACGGCAACAAAAGCACATAGGCCCAACACTGATGTCAACAAAAGCACGTAGTTAATAATTATTTTTGGACAACAGAAGTATGTGGATAGCTTTACAAGAAATAACCAGGGTTAGGCTCTACATTTGTAAAGGAAGCAAACACCTGGCTGATACCATACCTGATACAATCCAGTGGTGTTTATTACAGCCAGGCCAGGCACTGTCTGGCCAACCGGCATCATGCTCTAACACAGTGAAATGTTCTGTCTGGCCACAATACAAACTGACATCACCTGTTTGCATATCATACCACCTAAAAAGGTGGCATCTGGCATCTTTCCCCAAAATCACTGACAAAGCTGCAGTATTTAATGACTTCACATTGAAAATGGGCTTGATTTAGTGTTAATATTCCTGACAGAAGTGATGGTTGAAACTTTAACTCATTGAGTGCCAGCCCTATTATATAATGGAAAGTGGCTTGT
>NW_024690859.1:0-737 GCF_008729295.1 Plectropomus leopardus | reverse complement strand
CTCTGTTTAAATGTGAGAGCTGTTAATTAATCATCAATAATCGGTCTGCTCTATGATGATAGTTGTGGTATCACATTGAAGATGGTTTGCAGCAGGGATATTAAAGTAATTATTTATTAAACTTTCAGCATTATATAAAAATGAAAAGCTCCATCTTAAACAAACTTCAGGTAAATTGAAGCACATTGTGCTGATAATAGGCCAACCTCTCCAGGACTCTGACTTCAGCTTCAGTCAAACTTCTGTGTTATTAATCATTTTACTCAGGAATTAAAAACTTCAGACACTTTGGTGCTGTGAGGAGAAGCTGCGCTCTGTTTGTCTGTCTCACTGTGCTGCTGTCAGACCATCAGCTGTTTGATCCGCCATGATGAAATGCTGTGGCTGTCAAACACTCCGCTGTTCTACAGTCAGAGTCCTTCACTGCATTTGGTTCTCCTCGGCGCTATTCTTATTATCATTTTTTTTTTCAGCCCTACCACTAACGCTGATTTTTTTTCTCCAGTAATCTAACAATATTTTTTTTCAATTCATTGACTACTTTAACAACTTGCTCTTCCATTCACTCGATAAATTCGATCACAATTTAGCCTATTTACCCAAACATAAATATAAAAAACTTCTCATTAATATTTAAAACATTTTATTTAGTCATCTGCTCTTAAAAAATAGTGATATACTTTAAAATCATTATTATTAAATTATTAAAATGTATTATTATAAAAAATATTTAATTT
>NW_024690858.1:0-650 GCF_008729295.1 Plectropomus leopardus | reverse complement strand
AAGGTTGGTAGCATTTTATTATTATTATTATTATTATTATTATTATTGTCATTATAGTGTCAACAGTGTAGATAGCACATGTGTAACATAAATCCCTGTACTTCCTCTGACAGATTCCTGCTTTTCCACACTATTCAAACCAACCTGAGGCATGAGGATGAGGCACTGCATACAGAGTGCAAGCATTTCATTGATTTCAGAGCTCTGGGCTCTGTTCGTCCTTCTTCGCCTCCCTCTTCTTCTCTGCTGTTGTCTTTTCAATGGACTCGTCTCTTTCAGCTCTTCCTTTCCGTCTGTTGTCCCCTGCTTCCTCGTTATCGGTCTTCCTGCTCATCACTTTGTGGACGGCCGAGTCTTTCTCAGATGTCCTCTGACTTCTCGTGTTTTTAACCTCCACCTTCGACTCTCTGGTGATCCGCTCTCCGGTTTCTCGCTGTGTTTGTCTTCGCTCGTCGTCAGTTTTTCGACCTCGCTTTCTTTCTCCTCCTGTGATCTTCTGTCCGTTTTTTTCGGGCTCCTCTGAGTTCGGCTTCACCGTGGACTGCCATTTGATCGAGATGTTCACTGCAAACTGCTGGTTGAATGCTGCATACAAAGTTTCTAATAAAAACAGTGTTTAACGGTGGCCCTCACCTCCTGTTTGTAATTCT
>NW_024690857.1:0-441 GCF_008729295.1 Plectropomus leopardus | reverse complement strand
TATTACTTACTTATTATGTGTACATACCTTTTTCCTCTATGTACATACTTATTTTATTTTATTACTTATTTATTGTTATTTGTTATTGTAAAATTGTGTTATTGTTATTTTGTTTGTTACATTCCACTTTCTCTTTTTCATGCTGCTGTAACATTTGAAATTTCCCCCAATGGGGGATCAATAAAGGAATATTCTATTCTATTCTATTCTATTCTTTTAGAAAAAGTTATTTTCTGGTTGATTTGATCTGACTGAGTTTTTCTCTCGGTGTATTTTGGGATCTGATCCAACAGACCAAATCATGCAGCTTTCACATTAAATTCGGTCATTAATTAAAGCGAATTAAAATACGTCTCTGGTGCAGCTTGCAGTGATGCATCTTGTGTTGTGGAGGATCTTTGATCGGCTAACGCGGTCTCAGATTAGCGCCAATAACGCGCT
>NW_024690856.1:0-447 GCF_008729295.1 Plectropomus leopardus | reverse complement strand
CTACTCTACTCTACTCTACTCTACTATTCACTACTCTACTCTACTCTACTCTACTCTACACTACACTACTCAACTCTACTTAACTCTACTCTACTCTACTCTACACTACACTACTCAACTCTACTCTACTCTACACTACACTACTCTACTCTACTCTACACTACACTACTCTACCCTACACTACACTACATTACCCTACTCTACTCTACACTACACTACACTACACTACTCTACTCTACTCTACTCTACACTACACTAATCTACTATACTCTACTCTACACTACACCACTCTACTCTACTCTACTGTACACTACACTACACTACACTACACTACACTACTCTAATCTACTCTACACTACTCTACTCTACTCTACACTACACTATACTACACTACACTACTCTACTCTACTCTACTCTACTCTACTCTACTATACACTACTCTACTCT
>NW_024690855.1:0-509 GCF_008729295.1 Plectropomus leopardus | reverse complement strand
TTTTTTGTTATTTTTTGGGCCAGTTCTTGTTCCACTGCTCGTCATTTTCATTTTTTTCTTTTTTGTTTTTAGGTTGTTCTCTTTTTTTTTCTTTTTTAGATAATTTTCTTGGATTTTTTTTTATAATTTCTTGCTGTTTTTTGGACCTTTCTCTTTTATTAAGTTTCTTATCACCCTCTTCCCATGTGTTTGACAAAGCCTATTTGCTTTGGTATCAAAGGGTTAAGTGCTGATTTCCCCCCCCCCCCCCTGAGGTTGATCTCAGTCGGAGCTCCTCTTCCTCTCAGAGTTTCTCTTCTCTCTCCGTCCTGCTGTGACTCTCAATCAGCCGTCGTCTTACAGTCGACCACAGAGGAGTGAGACGCAGTGATCCATCACTCTGCTTCACTTCTCAGGGACACAAACTGAGTCTGATCTCAGTAATATGAGCTGAGACATACGTGACACACACTTACACACACTCACACACACACACACACTCGCACTCGCACACACACACACACACACAC
>NW_024690854.1:0-2953 GCF_008729295.1 Plectropomus leopardus | reverse complement strand
CATGTGACCTCACAGCATCATGTGACCTCACAGCATCATGTGACCTATGAAAGCCAAAAAAGTGTTTCCATTGCAATTTTGCCAAAAATGGCTTTTTCAAATCACCTTAAATACCACCTCATGCAAGTGTAAAAACTTTTTTGCACTAATTTGAAATTGACATATTTCGATTGGGCATATTTTAAATTTGCAGTTTCCATTTGAGCGATTTGAGGGTTAATGGAAACCCTCTGAAACGAGTAGGATTTGACCTCGGGCACCGTGTTTACGGCCATAAGAGACTGCACATGCTTCCATCGCTGCACAAACACTCTCTGCCTCCTTCCTTTTGTCTCTTTGAAGCTGGGACAGAGATGCTAAAGCCCACAGAGCGCTGTGGATCTCAGCCCCCTGTCTGTCTCCCCGTCTCTCTGCGTGGACGTATGAGGCCGGCAGAGGAGAGCAGATGATTGCGTCCACACCACTGCACATTCACAAAGGAGCAGGCCGGCAGGCAGAGAGGCCGCTGCAGATACTGTGAGCCACAGTCTTCGTACTGTTTAACTGCGCTCCGTCTGCAGCCTCAGTCAGTGAGACAAACGGCCAGTAAGAGTCTGTATTTTATGATGCACCGTATCGGATTATCTGCACCGTGTGCCTGCCTCGCTGTCTTCCTGTGCTGCAGTACTGTTATGAATTGCGGCAATATAACAGAAAGTCACATCATATTACAGCGTTTCCCACAGGTCAGAGTATACTGGGGGTGGGAGCCGGCGGAAAGGGCAGACATGACCTGCATGTACAAAAAAAAGGTCCGCTACATGTGCAAACGAAAATTCATGAATGCAATATTATGACTTTAATTTCATATGCATTACATCATCACGCACTGTTAATCACATGTAGAGGTAATCTTTATCGTCTCTCTCTCTGGCGCTGTGTGTGTCTGCTCGTCTCTCGCTCTCTGTTTAGACACAACTGACACATCTGTGGAATAAGAAGGAAAAAAGCAAAACTGCAACGACCAAAACAGAATCACAACCAGCAGTGACACCAGGCTATAAGGTGAAGGGGCAGATTTGTAAATTTCATCATGTGAAGGGTTTGCTGTGTATTTTATTATATAACCTTAAGTCATATTAAGTCATATTTCCCAGCTGTAGTATAAGTATGGCTCATACTTAGGTTTTATTGGAAATACCAGATAAATGCCCATGTATTTAGGCAGATAATATGACTGTATACATTTAGGATTCAATTTCAGTATAGTTCTAACATGATAAAATTATTTTTGTGAAATTATTTAAGAATTTGGATAAGGAGCTACCATATCGCTGAGAAACTTGACTTCCCTCAAAATCAAGATTTTTGGACAAATTTCCCGCTATATTTAGTTCATATTTCCTGCAGTGATTTTCCAGTGTGTGTGTGTGTGTGTGTGTGTGTGTGTGTGTGTGTGTGTGAGTGACATTTCAGCTAAGACGAGGTGTAAATGAGAATATGAATGTGTATGTTGGGGGATGTGTTTTTTTCTGTTCGACATCATGAAAAGCAGCACTTTGATCGCAGAGGAGCTCAGATATAACGTGTGTACGACGGGTTTGATTCGTGTTCGGGATTCATTTATAAATATCTGTATCGGGGCGAGTAAATCAAGAGTACCGCACAGAGAGAGAGAAGCACGGAGAAGCAAATCTGCAACAAAACAGTAACGCTGTGATTATTGAGTTTTATCCTGAAAAACAGATTTCAAGATGATAATATTGAGAGAGTGGAGCGCTGGCTGGCTGAGTTTCCTGCATTTTCCTCCAAAACATCATCACTCACCTCTCTGCTGACTGCCGCCATGATTGAATTACAGAACAGATGGAGGGAGAGGGAGAGGGAGAGGTGGATGGATATTTTCTGCTTTGAGGAAAAGGAAAGTGTGAGAGGAGCTGCAGACGAGAAAGAAAGAGAGAAAGAGAGGGCTGGAAAAGAAAGCAGGAGAGAGAGAGGGCTGTTTTTTGACGGGCGTGTGGGACAGATGGAGGAGGGGTGATGAAAGGCTGAAAATGATGAAAGAGAAAACGAGGTGATGAAACGGACGGAGAGCTGAACGCAGTCATTTCCACCTCACTTTTATTCTGATTGCAGACGGCTATGCTAACATCAAGCCTCTGTGTCTCACACACACACACACACACACACACACACACACACACACACACACACACACACACACACACACACACACACACACACACACACACGCTCATCTGCACAAAGCACCAAAAATAACATCCACATAGTTTAATGGGTCAGCGGCGAGTTCAGGAGGAATAAGAGAGCGCAGAGGAGGTGAGGAGACGGGAGGGAGGACAGGAAATGATATGACTGGAGAGGACAGCATGAGGCCAGGGCGATATGGCTCCAAATAATATCACGATATTTTTAGGCTATATCGCGATGCAATATATATAACCCTATATCTCAAAATCTCCTCTAAACTGCTGTAAACTACTAAAATACAATATTATTAAACTACAGTCATAAATAAAGTACCTACTGCCATAAAATAAAATTACATAAACTACCCTTACCATAAAGTTGAATAAAATACTTTTATAATGTTAAATAAAGTACTGTTACAATACTGTTACTACTAAATAAAGTAGTATAGTAAATAAAGTAAATCCTACATGCTGGACCTTTAAAAACAAAATATACTTCTTGGAAAAATTAGATATCTGACTCCTTGGAGGGTCTTTTAGTTCAACCAAACCCTCAACAAAAGCTGATATAGCGCCAGCTGCATTCAATACTTAGGTATTCAAACCTTGTAACATGGTTAATATATGAGCTCAATCTAGGAGAATGATGAAATTAATTATAATATGTATTTAAGAGTTATGCACAAAGTGTCTGAGAAGCTGTTTTTGTTTGATTTAGCACACTTATGCCACACTGTGCACACTGTGTGGTACATATCTAC
>NW_024690853.1:0-497 GCF_008729295.1 Plectropomus leopardus | reverse complement strand
TAGTTATGATTACTGATGAATTTGGGTGATGTGTTCCTGTAATAATCATCTTACCTTGCGCATTTGTCCGCGCTGAACACCGCACGGCACCTGCTGTCACATCATTCACCCGCCACTTCTTCTTCTTCTTCGACATTCATTCAATAAAGTTAAAAAAAAAACAAAAAAAAAAACAAAGTTCGTTTTCTCGAGATAATGACTTCATATCTCGGGAAAACAAAGTTCGTTTTCTCGAGATAACGAGATAATATCTCAGGAAAACAAACCCCATTTTCTCGAGATAACGAGATAATATCTTGTTATAACCAGATAATATCTCGTTATATCGAGAAAACGGCTTGTAAAAAAAAAAAAAAAACACGTCCGCTTAGGGCTTCCGTAGTACTGTCATTTTACCATTAATAAAATGCTGCTTATCTTTCATCTTTTGTAGAACCCTGCACTGTGGATAGAGAAGCCATGAACGCACATAATATTGAATTCAGATATAAACGTGA
>NW_024690852.1:0-321 GCF_008729295.1 Plectropomus leopardus | reverse complement strand
TGTGTGTGTGTGTGTGTATGTGTGTGTGTATGTGTATGTGTGTGTGCAGGTTGTCCTCTCTGAGTCTGACTCCAGAGGAAACACCTGAGATGAGTTTCCACGCTGACTCTCGCTCTCTGAGGCAGGCCATCACCTCCTTCGGACGCATCACTGCTCAGGTAACACACACACACACACACACACACACACACAGACTCAGGTGTTGTGTCTGAGGACGTGATGCTGAGCAGGTGTTTTCTGTACTTCCTGTGTGCAGCTGGTGGAGGGTGTGTCTTCTCAGAGCCCCGCCCCTCAGAGAGGTCAGGTGCAGAGTTGTCCAAT
>NW_024690851.1:0-454 GCF_008729295.1 Plectropomus leopardus | reverse complement strand
TATTAATCTTTATTTGATCAAAAACAGTGTTCAAATATTTAAATAACAAAGGTCATCTTTTCAGCTGTTAGGGACACACGCACACACACAGGTAGACAGCTGTACCTTCTGCTCCTGGTCTCTGGAGAAGGCAACATTAAGCTGCGTTACAACTCCATTCGTCTCTGCTTCCTCCAGCTCCTCCTGGTAGATATAATCCTCGTTCTTATATCTGCAGCCAAAATACATCACTGTCTCTCCAACCTCCTTTCCTAAAAAGAAACAAACAAAAAATGATGTTTTTTCATGCTGATTATGCCTTCAGGCTCTTTAAGGATTTCTCATGCTTTGAACACACTGACATTTCTTACTTAATGGGGACATATTCTGCTTTTCCTTATTTTTCAGTCTAATCCAAACAAATTTACACAGCACATACAGAATCAACAACAGTTGACCAAAGTGCTGTACAATA
>NW_024690848.1:0-291 GCF_008729295.1 Plectropomus leopardus | reverse complement strand
AGTAGAATAGGTCCTCCAGCTGGTGATGCTGCTCTACAGTATATTTGTCATGTTCAATGTCTGACAGAAAATAAATATTTAAACCAAAATTAACCTGATGATATCTTCATATCTCACTGAGGAGTCAAAGGGACCTTTAAGCTCCAAAGAAATACTGATTTGATGGATATCGTGATAAATATTGATATTGACTGATATGAAAGAAATTATCGTGATAAGACTGTGTGTGTGTGTGTGTCTCCCTCTGCTGGTGACCGTCAGCACTCACATCAGGAAACAGCCTGTGAGGTC
>NW_024690847.1:0-442 GCF_008729295.1 Plectropomus leopardus | reverse complement strand
CCAGCAGCTTCCTGATAATCCAGAGAGAAACACTAACTCTGCCTCTGTTCTGGGCTCTGAGGGCTTCAGCTCAGGGAAACACAGCTGGGACGTGGAGGTGGGAGACCATCCTGGCTGGAATATAGGTTTGGCTAAAGAGTCAGTTGACAGAAAGGGAGAGATACTTGCTTCACCAAAATATGGAGTCTGGTGTTTATCTCTCTTCAGTGGAAAATACACTGATGGAGCTGGTAAGACTGTCCCAGTGAAGAAGAGTCTTCAGAGGATCAGAGTCCAGCTGGACTATGACAGGGGGGAGGTGTCCTTTTACGACCCTGAAGACATGACTCACATCTGCACTCACAGAGACACTTTCACTGAGAAACTCTTCCCATGGTTCAATATTGGACGGGCTAGTGATGCTAAAACTGCTGATATCAAAATCTGTCAAACTGATGTTTGT
>NW_024690846.1:0-213 GCF_008729295.1 Plectropomus leopardus | reverse complement strand
GTGTGTGTTGTTTTTATCCCAGTGACATCGGGTCTCTTCCCAGGGCACGTCCCGGGAACACCGAGTTCAGCCTGATGGCTCCCCTGGGTCCTGCCCCTTCGTGAGCCTCCATGTTCCCTTGCTAAATTACAACCTGTCCCATGTACACACACACACACACACACACACACACACACACACACGCACACACACAAAGTAACATACAATCCTGAA
>NW_024690845.1:0-299 GCF_008729295.1 Plectropomus leopardus | reverse complement strand
ATTTTTTGGATTTTAGAACATTTCTTGAATTTTAGGACATTCGTAGAATTTAAGGATATTTCTTGAATTTTAACCTGTGTCTAGGATTTGAGTATGTTTCTAAGATTTTAGGTCGTTTCTCAAATTTTAGGGCTTTTTTTTTCGGATTTTAGAACATTTCTCGAATTTGAGGTCATTTGTAGAATTTCAAGAATATTTCTCGAATTTTAACATGTTTCTAGGATTTTAGGAGATTTCTGTGATTTTAGGCCATGTCTTGGATTTAGGATGTTTCTCAAATTTTAGAACATTTCTTGGAT
>NW_024690844.1:0-437 GCF_008729295.1 Plectropomus leopardus | reverse complement strand
ATTCAGTGTTTGTGCTGTTGGTTTTTTTCATTTTTTCATCTAAAAACTTTGTGGCATCATGACAAAAACCTGGCTTTTAAAGGGTTAAAATTCTAAAAATTGATGAATATTTGATATTTATGATTAGAACTGATAATGGTTAAAAAGAATGAACTCAGTGACAGTAGAAAATAATATTAATGTAGGAAATAAAAATGTTTAAAAGCTTGTTTTTGAAGAGCGCATTTGTGTGTGTGTAATATAAAATCAGGCCCTAAGGGTTAAATCAAGTCTAAAACTGGCAATATTCTGTTTCATTCAGAAACTGTGTGATAAAATAGATAGAGAACAATTCTTCAGCAGCAGCACTCAACATTTTTGGCGCTCTAGACTCATTTTTGGTCAGTGCCAAGACAGCGTTGAGGTTAGATGCTCAGCCCGAGCTATGAGCAACAACA
>NW_024690843.1:0-1321 GCF_008729295.1 Plectropomus leopardus | reverse complement strand
AGAAACAAATGCATGTCATATTATAATAACGGTAGTTGTGAAATTATTAATTGCACTCTATGATGATGTTGAGGGTGATGATAACAGTCTCATGCATATGCTGAGAGGGAGGTGTCCAAAGGCAAGATCGCAACATCGGCGCAACCAGGACCAGACCACGATCAGGACGAGCGGGGGGCACAGTATCAGTACAGTCACAGCACGAGCACAACCAAAGGCAGGGTCACAGCATCAACACAGCTATCACCACGGTCAGGCACAGTCAAGGTTACGGCCAGGATCCAGGATAAATGAGGATCCTAGAGTCACTGATCACCACTTATGACTTCAATATGAATGCCAGAGAACAGTAATAGAAAAGAAAGAAAGAGAGAGGGAGCAGAGCCAGAGTGGCAGGTCTGAACGGACTCAAAACCACCCCTGCCAGATCGGGCCGAAAGCTCTGCCTCCTCTCCCTCCTCCCCATCACAAGGACAGGGATTTCAATTGAGCACAAGAAACTTGCTCCAGGAATATACACACTATCGAAACTACGGTCACTATGGCTTAAATATAAAGGTCAGAGAGCAGTGTTAGTCCCCACTGCTCTCTGACCCCTACAGAAAGTCCCCCGGCAGGTTAAACCTATGTCAGCCTAAATATGGGCTGGTCCAGGCAATCTGAGCCAGCCCTAATTATAAGCTTTATCAAAGAGGAAGGTCTTAAGTCTACCCTTAGAAGTGTAAACGGTGTCTGCCTCCCTAACTGAAACTGGAAGATGGTTCCATAAGAGAGGAGCATGGTAGCTGAAAGCTCGGTTCCTATCCTGCATTTGGAAACTTTGAGACCATTTAGAGCTTTTAAATTCAGTCCTGGATTTTACAGGGAGCCAGTGCAACAAAGCTAAAACAGGAGAAGTATGGTCCCTTTTCTTGGTTCCCGTTAGAACACGAGCAGCAGCGTTCTGCACCAGTTGGTGAGACCTAAGTGATTTGTTGGGGCAACCTAGAGGTGACAAATGCTTGTACTAATTTTTCAGCATCTGTCGGGGACAGGATATGTCTAATTTTTGCGATGTTACGCAAGTGAAAGAAAGCAGTCCTTGAAGTTTGTTTTATATGGGAGGCAAGAGATAAATTTTTATCAAATAAAACTCTGAGGTTCCTTATAGATGTGCTAGAGGCCAAGGTAATGCCATATAGAGAAATTACATTATTAGAAAGTGAGTTTCTGAGGTGTTTGGGGCCAAGAACAATAACTTCAGTTTTGTCTGAATTCAACATCAAGAATGCATTTGTAGGGACCTACAAAAATACAGAATTACAAGGAAAGTGTGTTTTAA
>NW_024690842.1:0-819 GCF_008729295.1 Plectropomus leopardus | reverse complement strand
TGATGATTTTCCATTTATTTCTCTCTTTTTTTAGTAGATTTTCAGGTCCTTTTTGTCACCTTTTACTGATTTTTTTTTTTTTTTCAGTTTTCGATACATTTCATGTCAAGTTGCTGATTTCATTTTTAAAACCCCCCTTTTCTTAAATAAAGCAAATAAATGTGTTCATGTTTTAAAGGTTGTGAAAGGCGAATGAACGCAGCACAAGCGAAGTGATGCAGACCCAGGTCTCAAAGGGTTAAAACAAACTAAAATATCCTGTCTGTTGACGCTGATTCACTTACGTACAATAGATCTCTAAAGATGACTTCTGTCTGCATATTTAACTCTAAACCCGGTGTGAAATGACACATCGCCAGCTATCAATCACGACCTGTTACACACACGTGAGTTACTGTTTTTACATGTTTCCTCCGGTGAAGCGATGCATCACACTGTGTTGTTACGAGGAAATACTTCATCGCCCCTCCTCGTTACTTTACCATTAATTACCATTTTAATGTTCGCTCAAGGAAAGTCGAGCATCATCTCACCAAAGTTTTGGCTCCAGACTGCACCATTAATTCACGAATAACATGAATTAATGCAATCTGGAGGAAAAAGTTCGGTTCACAACAGAGAAAAAAAGCATCTGAATCATAATAACCAAAACACATTTGCATTAATATTCACGTCCATATGTCATTTATAAGGTTAGAAACAACTTCAGAGCAGAAAGAAATATTTGGATATAAATATTTGAAAGAACCAAATAATTCAGCAGGAAGGCCTCGACTCCACAGTCACACAACAACACGACAACACGACAACAGGACAACA
>NW_024690841.1:0-418 GCF_008729295.1 Plectropomus leopardus | reverse complement strand
TCTTGCCATGTTTTTTGAAAGAAATGAAATCATTTGTTCAGCTTTCAAATGGTTAAAAAGAGACACAGAGTAAAAGCTGAGGTAGGGGACCTTACAGGGACAAGTACAGTCAAAGAAAGACAGGGAGGAGGACGGAGGGATGTGTTGCTTTTACGGTACTGGGAAGATAAGAGAAACATCCTTGAGAGAACAACAGAGAGGGAAGAAAAACTGGGTGGAAGCAAATCAATCGCCATTCCTTCACATAATGTCTGTCTGGGGAATAGGAACGGAGAGAGGAGGAGACAGAGTGAGAGAGAGAGAGACAATGGAGAGAAAGAAATATGGAGGATGGTGTGGAGATGGAATGGAGGAAAGTGTAAATTACAGAAAGAGAAAGAGCAGGAGGAAGAGGGAGAGAGGACAGGGGAGATAAGAG
>NW_024690840.1:0-418 GCF_008729295.1 Plectropomus leopardus | reverse complement strand
TCTTGCCATGTTTTTTGAAAGAAATGAAATCATTTGTTCAGCTTTCAAATGGTTAAAAAGAGACACAGAGTAAAAGCTGAGGTAGGGGACCTTACAGGGACAAGTACAGTCAAAGAAAGACAGGGAGGAGGACGGAGGGATGTGTTGCTTTTACGGTACTGGGAAGATAAGAGAAGCATCCTTGAGAGAACAACAGAGAGGGAAGAAAAACTGGGTGGAAGCAAATCAATCGCCATTCCTTCACATAATGTCTGTCTGGGGAATAGGAACAGAGAGAGGAGGAGACAGAGTGAGAGAGAGAGAGACAATGGAGAGAAAGAAATATGGAGGATAGTGTGGAGATGGAATGGAGGAAAGTGTAAATTACAGAGAGAGAAAGAGCAGGAGGAAGAGGGAGAGAGGACAGGGGAGATAAGAG
>NW_024690839.1:0-596 GCF_008729295.1 Plectropomus leopardus | reverse complement strand
TTTTAAAAACACTCATGGTCACCTTACAGAGCATGAAAATAAAATCAACCAACAAGTTAAAAAATATACAGAACAAGACACATGAGTACAATGAGTGTTATAGTGATTAAGGCAGTTTTGATAGATAGATAGATAGATAGATAGATAGATAGATAGACAGACAGATATCAAAAATTGCTTACATAGACACTTTTGTAAGGGAGGACAGAGTTTTTTTTATCAGACCGCTCTGAGACAACACAAAAAAAATCTCAGCTAGATTTTCGATCAAAGATCAAGATTGAAATGTTTATCAGTGACAGGTCTGCACATCAGGGACAAGACTGTTCATCAGCCTTCAGAGACAACTTGACATAAAGAGTCACATCCAGACTTCAAGGACAACTGAAGAACTGGATGCCTTGATGCAGCTGATAGAGCAGAGGGACAATCTGGTTCATCAGTGGCAGGAGGAGATCCAGGTTGAAAAGGACAAAAATCAAGCTCTTCAGCAAGAAATTGAGGAACTAAAAGAGAAGGACATTCTGCTCCGACAGATGCAGGAGAAGATTCAAAGCTTGAAGGAAAATGCCTCTAAGAAAGAGAGGTCAATTTTT
>NW_024690838.1:0-702 GCF_008729295.1 Plectropomus leopardus | reverse complement strand
AGTATTTTAATTAATTATCATGATTATGATTATATTTATTCATTTATTTTATTTTATGGATCACTTTGTGTTACAGTTTTGCTTGAAGGAAAAATGCAGTACAAATAAAGTCTGATTAATTGATTGATAAGCTTCTGGTCAGTGCACCAGATCAGACTGTGAGGGACAAAATCATTAAAAAAAATATATATCGCATCTGGCAGCCTCATACTGGTCTAATTTAAAAAAACAAAACAAAACTGTGTTCTTTGATGTGTTAAAATTACTGTTCACATAAGGAACACAGAAATACATAATATCCTGGATATATCACTTTCATTTCTTCCTGTAAATGCGTCCTAATCTCCGCAGAAAAAGGGACAAAACCGGCGTACCTTTTTAAAATTCTCCTTCTCTCTCTGACTCATTTCACGCTGTAATGACAATAATGGTGATCATTATCACAATCAGAGCCAATCATTGGTCTTTTCAGGGTGAAAATTACCCCTCAGTCACCTGCCTGTCTCCAGGGACGGCCCCTAAATGCCCTTATTATCGTCATCAAGGGCACTCAACGTGTGTGAGTCTGTGTCTGAGTGTGTGTGTGTCTGTGTGTGACTAACCCTCTGACCCCCAGCCACTCTCTCCTCTCAGCCCCTCAAAGGAGTCGGTCTGAATCCGCGGGGACAAAAGAGCCGGAATGAGCGCTCCGCAGGGAGCCGC
>NW_024690837.1:0-739 GCF_008729295.1 Plectropomus leopardus | reverse complement strand
GGGTGGAGGGAGGTCAGGGTGGAGGGAGCTGGGCATCATCAGCAGAGCAGTGGAAGCTGAGACTGATGTGACTGAGAGGGAGTTCCTCTGATCTGATATAAACTTCGATTATTGATCCAGTTTCTGATATCAACCTATATTATTGATCACAATCACAGCTGTTTAATAACTGAAGACGCTTTTCCACTATATGGTACCGGCTCTACTCTACTCTACTCTACTCTACTTTGGTATCGGGTACTTTTCTGGGGGTTGTTTTCCATTAGAAGATAGTACTGGCTCAGTGTAGCTGGTCGTCAAAGCGACGCCATGGGACACTCCCACTTTGGGGTAGCCCCATTTTTCGGTGCGCACCACTAATACTAATACCTGCCGCTAACGTGTCCTCTCTGTCTCTGTCCTTCTGTCGGATGATGAGGAGTTCAGGTGAATATGGCAATGCAGTTATCTGAGCGCAGCGCCGCTTCACGCACAGACGGCCGCAGCAGAAATAAACACAGAAGTTAAATAGTGGAGACAAATGTTCAGAGATGGAAAGTAATGAGCGAATAAACACAACATTACATATTACTTCTGTTTTTTATTTTTTTTAGGAACCTTTATGTGCTGAAAATATATATTCTGTGACACAAAAGTCAACATTTTTTTGAGCTCCCTCCGAACGTCTCAGGGGAGCCGATGTCCTCTTAGCCCCCGTAACTCAAACTACACACACACACACACACACACACACACACAC
>NW_024690836.1:0-332 GCF_008729295.1 Plectropomus leopardus | reverse complement strand
TCTCTCTCTCTCTCTCTCTCTCTCTCTCTCTCTCTCTCTCTGTCTCAACAGAACAATGCAGACCAAGTGGCCTTCCAAGTGGGCGGCGGCCTGTCGGCTCTGGAACAAATTCTGCAGGTCGTCGCTGCTGCCTCCACACCCACTGCAGTTCCTCGTATTCCTCACAAGTGAGTACTGTTGCCAAATTAAGATATATACATTTTAATTAACATAATCATATATTTTAATACATGAAAACAGCAGGTGTGCTCACATATATTACAATGTTTTAACACACAACAAACAAAAAAAAAAATAGCTGTGCCCTTCAGCTCATTATCATGAATTTATCA
>NW_024690835.1:0-445 GCF_008729295.1 Plectropomus leopardus | reverse complement strand
GCTGTTAGACTGCTGTCACACACACGCACATACACACACACACACACGTCTGTCTGCATTTTAATGAGCGACCCTGGAAACCTGCTGAGGATCAAAGTGTGTGTGTGTGTGTGTGTGTGTGTGTGTGTGTGTGTGAGAGAGAGCTGCTTCATGGCGCTGTGAGTGTTTATCGTCACGATCAGGGAACATTTTAATGAACTTTAATTTAAACTCTTTCAAAAAGACACAAATCAACCAAAGATTTAAGACACACAAAAGGACAACAACCAGGGTCAAAACAGACTCACAAAGAGACACAAAGAGACACAAAACTACCACAAAGAGACACAAAGAGACACAAAACTACCACAAAGAGACACAAAGAGACACAAAACTACCACAAAGAGACACAAAGAGACACAAAACTACCACAAAGAGACACAAAGAGACACAAAACTACCACAAA
>NW_024690833.1:0-519 GCF_008729295.1 Plectropomus leopardus | reverse complement strand
GCTATAAATTGTTCCTCTGAGCTGCCATTGTCCTGACGTTAAACCACCACCCGCAGACAGACACACAGTGGGTGCGCGCTGACACCTTCTTGGCAGCGGGGGGGCGGGAAGATTGATGGAGCGCCAACAGGTGAGAATGTGATGCGGGTTAAACGCAGAAAGATCGGGGAGATAAAGTTTCTACCTTCATCTGTCCTCACTCACCCGCTTTGTTCTGGTGTTTGTGCCAAATTCGATTTACCCAAATTTACCCTCAAACACTGCACAGTAGTGTCGAAAGAGTTTGTGACGACTCATCATGAGAAGTAACGCGCGTTTCAACAAGAGCGCTAAAATCTGACACCTTCAACTTGACAGCTGGTTTCACAGTTTGACGTGTTCACCGAGGAATCTGTCATCAGTTCAGCGGAGAGCTCAAAGGTCCCGACACGCTAACACGACACGCTAACATGAGGTCAAAGGTATTTCTACACTGTGTTAGACATTATAACATTATTTAACCCCTTAGGGACTCTTTGG
>NW_024690832.1:0-1011 GCF_008729295.1 Plectropomus leopardus | reverse complement strand
ACCGCTGACAAACTGAATGATTATATTAACTCTATACGACTTTATACCGCAGTTTAAAGTCTCTGTCACAGCGATGAGGAAATACAAACATATTTGTTTTACCTCAACTTCCTTGCTTCCCTTTCAAGACAAAAGCTATCTGTCTGTGTCTCTGTCTCTGCTGATACATTTTATTTTATTTTGAAACATTTACAGGACGGACGGGGTTGTCAGCTGTGCAGGAGCTTGTATAACTTCATAAATGAGTGGAATATGTGCTTATAAATATGAAAATACAGCACTCATATCAGCAGGTAGCGGTATGCCTTAAGGCTCAGTTAAGGCTAGACTATTTTGATGCAGAATGTACTAGTTATAATTATTTCTGTTGGAGAAAGTTATAGTGTTATTCAAACTGCACTAATTTTACTGTAAGAGGTTTTGTTGGGCTGTTAGATTTGAGTTTTTTTACTGTAACAAAGAGTAACTGTTTTGTTACTCCTACTAAAAGTGACTTGTATTTTACATTGTTTTATTTATTTTGCTGTTGGATTGCTAAATGTAGATTGCACTACATTCCTTTTACTTGAGCGGAACAAGCTCTTGCATTGATTTTATTTTGGAGAGACTTTATATCAGATTGTAAAACACAGATTTCCAGTTAAGACTGGGCTACTTTTTGTTGGGGAATAATGCCCTGCAGCATTTTAAAATCCTATTTTTGGTAAATCTGTTGTTATATTTATTGATTAATAAAAAAATAATAGTTAGATCAATAAAAAAATAACTGATAGATTAATCGATTAATTGAAAAAATAATCGATAGATTAATCGATAAAAAATTAATCGTTTGTTGCAGCCCTAATAATAATAAAAGCACAATATTTCTCAGAAGAGCAACATGTAATATATACTGTAAGATGCAACATGTTTCAGACAGCTTGAGGCTTAAAGACATAGTTCAGATTTTTTGAAGTGGGGTTGTATACTTGTATACTTGAGGTACTTATCCATATTCAGTATTGCATACAG
>NW_024690831.1:0-359 GCF_008729295.1 Plectropomus leopardus | reverse complement strand
CCTCTCCTCCTCTCCCTCTCTCCTCCTCTCCTCCTCTCCCTCTCTCCCTCTCTCCCTCTCTCCCTCTCTCTGTTTGTGTCATGTGACCGGCTTGTCGTACCTGGCTTCCTGCGGCACGTTGCCTCAACTTTGAGGAAGAGGAGTGATGATGTCCTCTGGGACCGTCATTGCTCCTCTGTGCCCCGTTATCCTCGTTTGGAGGGGGGGGGCATGCATGAAAGTTTGTCCCCAGCTTTTCTGCGGCGCTGCATGCACCGTATAACATGCACTGTTTGCCTCGCACTGTTCGCCGTGCACTGTTCGCCTTGCACTGTTCGCCATGCACCGTTCGCCATGCACCGTTCGCCGTGCGCCCTGCA
>NW_024690830.1:0-360 GCF_008729295.1 Plectropomus leopardus | reverse complement strand
CCTCTCCTCCTCTCCCTCTCTCCTCCTCTCCTCCTCTCCCTCTCTCCCTCTCTCCCTCTCTCCCTCTCTCTGTTTGTGTCATGTGACCGGCTTGTCGTACCTGGCTTCCTGCGGCACGTTGCCTCAACTTTGAGGAAGAGGAGTGATGATGTCCTCTGGGACCGTCATTGCTCCTCTGTGCCCCGTTATCCTCGTTTGGAGGGGGGGGGGCATGCATGAAAGTTTGTCCCCAGCTTTTCTGCGGCGCTGCATGCACCGTATAACATGCACTGTTTGCCTCGCACTGTTCGCCGTGCACTGTTCGCCTTGCACCGTTCGCCATGCACCGTTCGCCATGCACCGTTCGCCGTGCGCCCTGCA
>NW_024690829.1:0-204 GCF_008729295.1 Plectropomus leopardus | reverse complement strand
TTTTTTTGGCAGTTGAAAGAGCTCTATTTTGTATGCTTCTATATTTTATTTTATTTTTTCCATTTACTTGCAGTATTATATGATTGTGCTGAGGCAATAAATGTTGTCACTGCTAACTTCACGTCTACTTCCCTCGTGAGTCAGTAAAATAATTCCAGGTATCCATTCCCGAACCTAGGTGAATGCTAGCGCTCTTGATCATAG
>NW_024690828.1:0-389 GCF_008729295.1 Plectropomus leopardus | reverse complement strand
CTCTGAGGACTGTTTCCAGTACCTTGTTGAATCTATGCCACGAAGGATTAAGGCAGTTCTGAAGGCAAAAGGGGGTCCAACCCGGTATTAGCAAGGTGTACCTAATAAAGTGGCTGGTGAGTGTAGATTGAGAGCCAACTGTATAGAATGTGCATTTATGATTCTATTCCAACCGTAAATTTGCTATTTACCCATGTATTGTACCCACGTACCTTGTATTTCTATTAAATAAAACTTGAAAATATGTTAAGTGCCACTATTTGTTTTCATAAGCTTCTTCTCCGGTATTACTTTTGAGACATTGCATTCTAGTACTGACTGTGAATCTCAATGCTAAGAAAAGTAGGTCTTTATATTGTTTGCATGTGGTTCAAAAAG
Organism: Plectropomus leopardus; assembly: GCF_008729295.1. Taxonomy (NCBI): domain Eukaryota; kingdom Metazoa; phylum Chordata; class Actinopteri; order Perciformes; family Serranidae; genus Plectropomus; species Plectropomus leopardus. The sequence goes on along the minus strand of NW_024690828.1, from coordinate 11 downwards.
CATTGTGATAA
>NW_024690827.1:0-707 GCF_008729295.1 Plectropomus leopardus | reverse complement strand
ATAATATAATTTTCTTCGTCGACTTCTAATATAAATCTAAACCATAAACGGCGGCAGGGTGGGGCTTGGCTGGGCTACAGCCCTACCAGAAAATCTGAGTTCAAGAATTGAATCCATGGATGTATTATGGAGAACTCAGACTCACCCTTCATCCAATTAAATCTCCTGGTCGGTCATCAACGTAAGGTTATCACTGAAAGCGCGGACACTACGTCACTGACGTCGCTCGCGTGCGGCCGCGGCATTACCAGCTAACTTTTACTGCTTACCGCCGTCAAAACTAGCTAGTGACTAACCGAATTTAAGTTAGTAAACTGAAATGTCAAAATTGGACCGTGGACAGAAAATGTGCCGGCTATGTTGGATAACTTTGCATCCACACCTGAGGAGCAGCAGGACAGGGAACAGCCCGCTCCCTCCACCTGACAGCGAGTGAGTTTAAATATATTTAAATTTCTTTAAAAATCTCTGTCTCTCTCTCTCTCATTTCTCTCTCTCTCTCTCTCTCTCTCTCTCTCTCTCTCTCTCTCTCTGTGTGTGTGTGAGTGTGAAAGAAGATTTAAAAAAAAGGTTTAGGGGCCGGTGAGTGCGTAACTGCCCGCAGAATAGACCGAATAGGTGTTGCGCGTGCTGTTGCGGGTGATAGAGGAGTCTGTGCAGTCGTCCTGTACTCATCATCTCAACTGTATTATGTGTTATGTCTGGTT
>NW_024690826.1:0-792 GCF_008729295.1 Plectropomus leopardus | reverse complement strand
TTCAGATGTGTGTAATGTGAACCAGCAGAACAAGGCAGGATACACACCCATCATGCTGGCAGCGCTGGCCGCAGTGGAGACGCCTAAGGACATGCGAATTGTGGAGGAGCTTTTCAGCAAGGGCGACGTCAACGCTCGAGCCAGCCAGGTCAGTTATACTGAGAGGTCAGAGGTCAGCGGCAGGGCTAAAACACACAGTTCAGGTTTCAGTGAGCATAGAAATGAAGGACAAATCGAGCATCCAAATTAAGCTGCTTAAAGCCAAGGAGACGCAGGAATCAGCTGATGTCCCGGCTTTATTAAAGATGTTAAATAAATCCGAAACACAAAACAGATAATGTGCATGAGCCTCATTTTAAAGCCTTAACTGCAAAAGATTTTAGGAGAAAGTTTAAGTTCTGATGGGGATGTGTAACCTGATGTGGGTAAAAATTGCACTTTGGTGACACCAAGTGGTAAAAGGACGTAATTATTTGAAATTTGAACAGTTTCGCAGACATCATGAGATGTACAACTGAACACACCTTTTGTTTGTATTTAAGTTCTGTCTGCAGAATTTAATTTAATTTATTAAATTTGCTTTATTACATAATATTACATATTGCATATTTTATATGATTGTATTCTACAGTAGTTCACAAGAAATTTCAAAACATCAAGATATATATCATGTATTGTGATATAGCCTAGAAGTATTTTTTTTTAAGTCATATCGCCCAGCGCTAATACAGTCACACAGTTACTGTATATATAATTCTACAGTGAGGCAACTGAATTAGACAAATAATAATA
>NW_024690825.1:0-676 GCF_008729295.1 Plectropomus leopardus | reverse complement strand
ATACAAAGTGAAGCCAGATGTTCCACTATTGTGTACTACGACAAAAGACACAATACCCAGCGCATGATACTTCCTGCATTAAATACAATCAGATGAATAACTAATGAATGGTTCGGATCCTGTAGTTTCTACAATAGCTTGCAGTTTTCTTCATCTCTTTTTTTGGCACATTGCTGTCTTGCCTTACTGCCCTCTGCAGTCAACAGAAACCTGCTCCACATCATCGCTCGTCTGGTGTTATACTAACAATACTGCCACATTAACGCTCCAACAGCGGTCAAAAACTCCGCAAGGTCCCTTTAACCACATGGAAGTCACTGTAAATGTACAAGTTTTTAATTGGCATATTTTTGTTGTTTTTTAAAAGGTTGTCTTATGGGGTCGACAGATTATCGACATGTCCGATTATTAGGGCCGATATTCGGCATTTTGCCAATTATCTGTATCTTCATGTTATTTTAATGAACAGCAATAGAATAATTAATTAAAAAGTGTCAGCATGAGAGGAGTTTTACTTTGTAAAACCTCAGAGAGCTGTTTTTGTTCATTCTTTTTTTTATATAAATTTTCACTCAACTTTATAAAAAATAAGTTGCTGGGAACTTGCTGTATATGATGTTGAGAGTTTCAGTTTTGATTAAACATTTGCTAAAGGCATTTAAACAAAGTTTTGTGT
>NW_024690824.1:0-664 GCF_008729295.1 Plectropomus leopardus | reverse complement strand
GGGATATTTTTATAATTTTAAGATGTTTCTTGGGTTTAGGGAAATTTCTTAGATTTCAGGACATTTTTTAAGATTTTAGGACATTTTAAGGATTTCTGGGACATTTTAAGGATTTCTGGGACATTTTTAAGATTTTAGGACAGTTTAAGGATTTCTGGGACATTTTGAGGATTTCTGGGACATTTTTAAGATTTTAGGACATTTTTAAGATTTTAGGACATTTTTAAGATTTTAGGACATTTTGAGGGTTTTAGGACATTTCTCAGGTTTCAGGACATTTCTCAGGTTTCAGGACATTTCATCTTTAAGACATTTGTAGTATTTTAGGACATTAGTGTTTTATCTGTGTCCTCTGTCCGGGGTGTGGGGGATCCTCCACTGGATCTGAATTTTAGGATAATTTTGGGTTCTGGGACATTGTCAGGACTTTAGGACATTTCTAGAATTTTCGGACATTTCTAGGATATTCAGATGTTTTCTAATTTTAGGATGTTTCTAGGATTTTAGGATACTTATAGAACTTATTAAAATATTTACAGGCCTTAAGAACATTTCTACATCTTAGCACATTTGCTAGAATTTTAAGGACGTTTCTAGTATTTTAGGACATCAGTGTCTCAGCTGTGTCCTCTGTTGGGGGTGTGGGGGATCCTCCTCTGGCTCT
>NW_024690823.1:0-401 GCF_008729295.1 Plectropomus leopardus | reverse complement strand
ACGCCATCTTTACAACTTGGCATCTCAGGTATCATCGAAAGTCCCCAATATATTATTTTATTATTTTATATTCTTACAATTTATGTTATGCTTTTATATATTTTCTTATTGAATCTAGGTCAACCTACATACACAGCAATTAACACTGATATGATATTACACTTTACATGTAGCCAAAACTGATCTGATCTGATACATGAGTCAATAAATAAGTTTCTTCCCATTGACCATTGACTTTTGCTGCCATGTATGCATTTATTGACATCACGTCATGTCATGTCAACTCGTGTTAGAAAATAAAGTTGTTATCTATGTTAGTATACTCGCCAAGCATGCTTTATAGTTCAAAGTTTGCTTGCTTGCTACAGCTAATAGATGCAGATACTAAAATGTGCAACTAC
>NW_024690822.1:0-633 GCF_008729295.1 Plectropomus leopardus | reverse complement strand
GCCTCAAAGCTTTTTCTATCTTATCAAAGTTATTGTTCATTTACCCTCAAAATCCCATTTATTATCAGTTCAGTTCAAGTTCACACACACACACACACACACACACACGTTGTGTTTTTCTTCTTCCTCTCACCTGGTTTTCATTCTCCTCTGCAGACTGTATCTCACTTTACATTTTTATGTAAATTAATGTATGGAAACAGAACAGCTCTCATAAATCTTCCTCTGATGTAAAAACTTTCCAGGTGGAAAATGTTCAGCGCGTCAGAAACGTACAGGCTGTTTAAGCAGTATGTGATGTATGCATCCGTGTTTTTTTACTCATGAGGACAGAGTGTTCTCATTAGGAGAGATGAAATGAAAGAAAATATTTTTCTGTTTCTGAACTTTTTTTGAAGCTCATTCAGGATTTCATGAGTTTTTGGGTTCAGGTCTGGAGCTGCTGGAGACTTTAATCTGAATGGAGTCTTGTTACTTTGTTAAAATTCAGTATCACTGAGCCATTTTCCCCTTTGGACAGCAGTTTAATATTCACTTTAAAAAGTAACACTGCACACACGGGGACTCCGGTATACTTGTGGGGCAGAGTGTGTCTTTAATGAGACGATTCTTAATTCACCTTCCTGAAACTCT
>NW_024690821.1:0-3702 GCF_008729295.1 Plectropomus leopardus | reverse complement strand
GAACACGTGGTCGGGGACAGAAGGCGGGTAGGTTTACCGGGGATCAGGCGATGAGAGCAGGTCGGGGACAGGCAGGGTCGGCTTTGGAAGATCAGGCAGGAAAACGCTGGAAAGTCTTGCATGACGCGGAAGAACAATCTGGCGACGAGTGTGTGTGTGGAGGAGGCTTATATCCTGGGTTGATTACTGATGAGCTGCAGCTGGGAGGTGAGAGAGCAGAGCAGGCAGAGTAGGTGGGCGTGGCCAGTAGGTAGAGTGAGCAGAGGGAGAGTGAGTGGAAAAGTACTGGAGGGAGGAGAAAGGCAGGGATCGTGACACCATGAGTCACGTGATGTCAGAGCATTTTGAACTTCCGTTGTCATTACTCTGTTTATTCCAGTGCACTAATTAAAATCAGAAACTTCTATGAAGATTCCATCCGGTTGTTTAGTGATGTTGCTGCTGATGGCATCATTCAATTCCTGCTGTGCATTTTTTGAACTTGCATCAGAGTACCGTGTCCAAATGGCCCCCTCAAGGTCAGTCCATCCACTGCAACAACTTGGTCCGGGATGTCAGGTGTTAACCATGTCGCTGTGAAAATGTGCGCAGAACAGTCCCAGATCTCCCTTTGCTGATTGAGCCAAAATCACATCTCATCCACTTCACTTTCCTGCGATCAGACACTTCACAAAAGACATGAAAGCTTGGTAGAGGAACAGCTCCTGCTCCGAGTCAGGCCAGCCTCACCATGATACCGACACTTCTCTCTTTTTGTCTGGCACTTTCAGTTTCGTTTCTCCCCTTCGGTCTGACAGGCTTGTTGGCATATGCCATTGGTGGGGACCCTTTTGTGGTCCATTGCATTCAGTCCAAGCCCCACACAACTTTTACTGATGCTGATAAATGCCACTCTATTTTAGAAAAGTCGTGCTTCAGCAGAAGGAGCCATGGTGTTGAAAACCGTTGCTGAATGAGCCTTAATTGCATCTCATACACTTTTTTCTATCGCAAGCGGACATTAGACAGAAGAAAGTTTGGAAGAGGAACAGTTCTCGGTCCAAGCCTCTCCCTGATACCGACTCTCCTCTCTCTCTTTTTCTGGCGCCTATGGTTTCGTTTCTCCCCTTTGGTTTGACTCGCTGTTCGGCACAGACCACTGGTGAAGATCCTCCCGTGGTCTGTTGCATTCAGTCCACACCCCACACAACTTCTCTGGATGTTGAAAAGTGCCACTCTATTGTAGAAAAATCGTGCCTCAGCAGAAGGGGCCATGGTATCAAAAAATAGACAAATATAACAAAAAAGTAGCAAGGATTTGCAGAGCTACTGACTCTACATACATCTACATGCGCTGCCATCGTCATAGCAAGTATGAGACAGTGTCCCAACTTTTTCAGAATTGGGGTTGAAACTGAGGCACATACCTCTTGTACCATTCTTTGTTTATACTCCTCTGAAGATAGTGATGGGATGTGGCTTGCTGAAAGATGGGAGAGAGTTAGGGTCTGGCCCAATGGTCTTGAGTGCTGATGCGGCATCAGGTAGTAGGCAAGTAAGTCCAATGTTAAAAAAAAAATTACAAGCACAGTATACCTTTAAATCAAGAAAGCCTCACGACACCCAAGGAAGCTTTGGCCACCTACAGTGGGGTCAGGACCCCCAGGTCGGGAACGCATTGTTGTGGTCCATACACAATACACTTAATGTTAGACACCGTCACTGTCAGGGGGGCTGCTTTCTCTGGAGCTGTATTAACACATCCTCATCCTGTGACCGGTGGAGGCTGTCGCCTTTTGGCTGCTATCAGAGCCAAGCTCCACTGATGGCAATCGTTTGTGGACTGCCTTATTGCCACTCATTAACAAACTGAGATTTCTGTCATTGCAGCAGCACCTGGTCCAACACTGCAATACATAATATTCTGTTTCAGTCAGTGTCTGATTTTCTTCCTATGTTTCTAATGGAAGCGCCACCTGTTCTGACACTGTAACACGTATCGCCTTGAATTCAGCAAATGCACCTTAGTTTTTAGCAGATATTTAACTAACTTTGATTTATCATGTTCTAACATTTCCTTGCGGAGTTCTGGTACCTGTAGATCTCTGATGTTACCAACAAGCAGGATAAGCTAAATGTTGAGATTCAACAACAGCATTGAACCAGCAGCCTGAACAGATTGTTTCTGAAATAGAATAGAATAGAATAGAATATATCTTTATTGTCCACCAGGGTGGAAATTTGTCTATTAGTCTCTTTGTCAAACAGTTTACATCACTGACATTCAGAGAGGAACAGGTTACCACCACAGACTATATACAGTCTGTGGCTGTCATCCATACTGTGTAATGTTAATACCAGATGGTTATGTGATGACATATCAAATGCACTGTCCCTGACTGGATCAAAACAGAACATGTTGTATTTTTATAGTGTAGAGTGGAGAAGTATTAATTAAATTTCTCAAAGAGAATGACACCCAGAATTATAGATCTATCACCAAATGCTAGCATATGATATCCCTGTCTGTCCCTAGGAAATGAAACATTTTTTAAAAAATATGTTATAGTTTCTGGTCTTTCCCTGTCTTGCTGCAATCTCAACCCACATTATAAAATTGCCCGTTATAAAATTGACGCTATAGCAGACCTTATATTACAAGTATAGTCTTCTAGGTGGAGTAATGCAACATTAGGCAAATGATTTACCAGACTTATTTCTATTCATATAAAATGAAAACATAAAGTTATGGATTTAACTATGTTATATTACTGATATTACTGAAGTCTGCTGCTAAACTTGGCTTTATATTTCAGTCAGCAGAAAGTAAAAATTTATAAACTGCCATTAAGGCAGACAAGGGGAGCATTTTACATGGAGCTAGAATCAACTCAAAAATAATAGAAAACATCTGCCATGAAACAATAAAAGAAGAGGGAGTGCCAGACATTCTAACACTCCTATCGAACCAGAGTGGAACACATCGATGACTGTAACAAGTGCTTTATGTGTTGAAACTCAAAAACTTCACATCTTAAGTTGTAGAAAATCTAGGCGATGTATTAACATGACCATTTTTTTTTCATGATAAGATGTAAAGATATTGTGTGTTAATACTACCAAAATGTATGTGTTAGCATTTTAATGAAGTGTTATTATATAATTTCCTCAAGTAATTAAACTGGGGCTGCTGTGGCTCAGGAGAGAGTGGGTGGTCCAATAATTGGAAGATCTGTCATGGTTCCTGCATCTCCTCCCCCTCACTGCCAGTAAAATTCCACTCACCTTCCTCTGACCTGTTCTACCTGCAAGCCCCGCCCACTGCTGCAGCCTGCTCTCCCCACAGCTGCAGCTCATCAGCAATTAACCTGGTATTTAAGACACTCCAGCCCACACACACATTGCCAGATCGTCCTCTGCAGCATGCATGTCTTTCCAGCACTCTCCAAACAGATCATCTGTTGCCGACTCTGCCTGTCCCCGACCTGCTCTCCTCACCTGACTCCTCGTGAACCTACCTGCCTTCTGTCCCCGACCACGTGCTCAGTTTCGGCATTCTGGTTTCCCTGGTAAAGACCTCTCTGCTCTGCTTCGACGATTCTCCTGCCTGATCCTTGCTGGTACTGTTGTTTCCGTGGACGGACTTCCCGGTAACCGAACCCCTGCCTGCCCTCGACCACCTCTCCGCTCGATCCCCGACAACGCTCACACACGTGTTGTCGG
>NW_024690820.1:0-723 GCF_008729295.1 Plectropomus leopardus | reverse complement strand
TTGTCAGAGAGAGATTAACCACACATAGCAGCTATCGTAGACAATACACACACACACACACACACACACACACACACACACATGTGTGCGCACACAGACACACACACACAGTGACACATACAGAGCCACATATTCCCTCAACATAACAGCTATTGTTTAACGTCAATGAAGACGTGAAATGGCACCAGGCAGACTATAACACCACAGCTCGAGATTCTCCCACTAATATTGTACAAGGTGAGCAAATGTCATGTGTGTGCACACCAGTGGTATGTACACACTGAAGCTTACACGTGCTGTGTGCCCAGTAATTAATCCTGCTGACGATATTGATTTTCTATTCATGGGTATCCACAAGTGGATACATAGAGTTATATCTTTATCAGCCCCCGAAACACACACATTTTTAGACACAGTGCGCAGTATTTGCAGGTGTAATCCTTAATGTGCAATAGCTAAAATGATCCACTGCATAGGGACCTCCAGCGTCTATTCTGTATGAAACTGTGACGTAAACACAGCACAATAACACAGTTCAGTATAATATATATGTTTCCATGCAGATATGCAAATGACGGCCCATGCGAGCTGAAACTTCAGTGCAAATGCTGCTTAAACACAAGACATATGCACACAAACACACACATTCACAATGCTAATCTCCCCCAAATAAACCCAGCAGCCTGGGGACAGAGATGGGATGATGGCAGAAGAGATAAAAAA
>NW_024690819.1:0-682 GCF_008729295.1 Plectropomus leopardus | reverse complement strand
GTGTGTGTGTGTGTGTGTTTGTGTGTGTGTGTGTGTGTGTGTGCTGGCTCTACAGTTACAGAGGACCCGTTGGGACGGAGTGTGTTGTTAAATAAGTGCTCCGTCTGTCAGCTGACCCGCCGTCATGAATCAGCGTGTTGGAGCTTGAACAGCGGAGCTTTTGTCACCGAGAATCACGCCGTTGTTCCTCGACCGCCCCGTCTCTCTCTCTCTCTCTCTCGCTCTCTCTCTCGGCGGCGAGCTGCGTCCGTTTATCCCGCTGTCCCCTGAACGCCACTGGACCTGCGTCACACACAGTTGTTCAGGAACAGAGGGGGTTAAATCCGCAGATTCGTGAGACTGAAATCAAACAGGACCGACATCACACGTTTATTCTGTCATCCTCCGCTCGCGTGTGGGTTGAGGTCAAAGGTCACCGCAGAAGGCGTATCCCCGGTCCTTTAACACCGTGACGTAATGTCAGCAGTGAAGTTAAGACACAAAACTCAAGTTAATGCCGATGGAGGACGCCGCTGCTGTGACGTCACTCGCCGGTTTATGGACTCATGTTTTGAAGCCTCCGGTTCGGCATTTTGGTTGTCGCCATATTGTTTATTTTGGAGCCAGAAGTGACCATATTTGGGGGAAAGGGTGGCGCCAACACGTTCTCATCCCAAGTTGTCACATGTTGCGGCTTCGCAGA
>NW_024690818.1:0-936 GCF_008729295.1 Plectropomus leopardus | reverse complement strand
TATCTGTTGTGTTTTTTGTAATGAAACTTCCTCTTCTTGTTTGTGACACTGTGCAGTTTACAAATCACAGAGGACGGTGGTAAAGATGAAGATCCAGTCCAGCGCAAACATGAACGATCCAGCCCTCAGTGCCGACCTACTGCAGCAGGTATAGTGTGTGTGTGTGTGTGTGTGTGTGTGTGTGTGTGTGTGTGTGTGTGCGTGCGTGCGACAATACAAAGCAAACTACACTGAGTTTATTTTTTGTCTCTGTTTTAGTTGCGTACGGCACTCCGCAATCAGGGAGTGATCGACTTCAAACTGACCTGGACGAAACTTCCAGTGAAACAGAAACGTAGCTGTGACGTTTAAAGGTGCACACACTGATACACAATCACACACACACGCACACACACACACACACACACACGAATCTTATCTAAATATCCAAAATACTTTTGTTTTTCTGTGCAGATTCGTGTTGACGCTGTGAGAGAAACTCCCAGAAAGATGCAGGACAGCATCACTCAAGAGTTAGTGATAAAGTGATTATAGCACTGAAGTTTAGTGAAGAAACAATAGAAGAAACTGCATTTTATACTATTTTATAATATTTATTTTCCATTTATTCTCTCCCATAACAATGAATGTTGTCATTGTTCTTGTACTGCTATACATAATGGATATAATATTTATGGATAAGAACATAATGGTCAATATATACATAAATTACAAATACAGTAATATTAAAAAATAGAGTATAAACAAATGAATGAAACATTGAATTGATCTGAACAGTTCTTGACCTCGCACAAGCATACAGAAGTGAAATATGGCTTTAAAAAACAATGATTTAAATAATAATTCTAATGTTTTATGTAAAAAAACAGAATGAAAAATAAAATAAAAAATACTGACAATTATTTTAAAAAGGTGAAATAAGTTGTCCTTTCACTC
>NW_024690817.1:0-794 GCF_008729295.1 Plectropomus leopardus | reverse complement strand
TTTTGTAAGCTATTAAACTATTTTGTAATATTATTATCATTACTAATGATAATTATTATAATTGTAATCAGTTTTATTACTATTGTTATTTTTGTTGTACATTAGTTTTAAGTTATTAACTTATTTACACATAATCAGCAGTATTATTATTATTATTATTAACTACTCATTTTTTCTCCTGATCCTCACACAGACCTGCACATTCCTTGATTAGCATTTAATACTAAAAATCCTTTGTATCATATTCAAATCACGATGTCATATATTTCATCACACCTCTGTCAGGGGTTTTGAACCATGTCACACTGAGAAAAAAAATTTTAAATGGAGGGTTAAGTTGCTCTTTAATGCCATTAATGTTTGTCTGTGTCAGTGATGTGTATCCCCTTGTACATTTGCAGTTAATCGTGTCATCAGAAACCAAACTACACATAATGAATACGGGGGCTTTTAGAGGCCTATGAGAAAGGCAGGTTTACTACTGCTTATTCCTAATAAGGGCTAATGAGGATTAAAGGAGTGGACCTGAGTGCTATAATGTTAATATAGAACATGTAGCCTATAGGTGGACACTGGCTATTTCAATGTTAATATTCCATGCTTCTCTGTTCAGGTGTCGAGTGACAATCTGACAACATGTTTATTAGAGGTAGGTGGATTTCTTTTTGTTTGTAAAATCTGTTCTATTTTCACTATTCTGATTTACCTTTTACAGAATTTAAGTCGAATATTCAAGAGAAACAAAACGCATGAAGTTAAATCAGTGGATTGTGTGTTTTAGGTAATCCTGTCAC
>NW_024690816.1:0-375 GCF_008729295.1 Plectropomus leopardus | reverse complement strand
ACACATACACTCACAATAAGCTATCACTAAAGCAAACATCCGATACCTTTCCTTGAGTTTGCACTTTTGACCTACTTATGCAGTACAGTTACAGACACTGAAAGACTTTTTGTGATGTGGGCAATTTAGTATTGCAATTACGATCAGAACATGATATCTAATGACATCTTATGAGTATAAGAATCATAGTTCAGGTGGTATGGTAGAAATACAACTTTTGATTTAAGTGTTTGAACTCATTGCCTCATTTAAAAGGAGCTAACAAGCTTGCTAACTGGACAGTTACCCCTTAATTAACCAACATTTAGCAAGCTAGCTATGTTAGAGAGCATTTTTCCATCTTCAGTAACAACTTATTAAATTAACTTATGTGCA
>NW_024690815.1:0-677 GCF_008729295.1 Plectropomus leopardus | reverse complement strand
AGAATAATTATAAATATATTTTCCTGGACATTTTCCCAAGGTTTTTTTATACTCTTCTAAAAATTATTATCCTTTTATCAAAACAAATTTTTAGGTCATTCTTTAAGGGAAAATGTATGAACAAGTTGCTCATTGCCTTTTTCTCCATTTTTTTAAACATTTTTTCTCATGTTTCAAAGGGTTAAATAGCTAGTGAAGGGAACAAAGCACAAGACAGTGACATCTAACCAGGTTTGAAGGGGTTAATCTGTCTGACCCTGCTGCAGAAGTTAGAACTCTTTTAACCCTTTGAAACCTGAACAAATTGACTTGATCTCCTCTAAAAAAAGGGAAGAAGGCATTAAACAACTTAAAAAGAAATGCCCCAAACTTCGCAAGAAATTATTTTAAAAAAAACTGAAAATCAGCAAAAAAAAAGTAACTCTGATAATTAGAAACATAGTTTCGGGAACATTTTCCCTGGTGTTAAAAAACAAAAAATCTACTAAATCTAAACTAACTAAACTCAATTGTAAGATAATTTTCAATATGTAAATATGATAACTGTAAATAAAGTTTTCCTCGAGCGTGCTCCAGGACCTGAGGCTGCAGAGATCTCACAGGATTTTAGGGATTCTGACACGTTTCGAGTCATCGGTGCCACTTCACCAAACTTTATTAATGTCCCCCCCCACCCC
>NW_024690814.1:0-357 GCF_008729295.1 Plectropomus leopardus | reverse complement strand
TCACTGTCACACACACACACACACACACACACACACACACACACCTTGAGACTGTCCGGTGTTTGGAGCGTGAAAGTTCATTCGTGACCTTGGAAACAGTTGCTTGATAAAAAGATAAAAAGTCCACTTACTAGCCTTTTTCCGGAGTACTCTGTAAAAATAAACTGTTTTAATTTATAAAAGCTAGAGTCTGGGCTGCCTTAAAATTTAAGTTTAAGTAAAAAAGCGAAACAGTGGTGTGGTGGTTAGCACCGTCGCCTCGCATCAAGAGGGCCCCAGGGTCTGAGGAGAGGCATTAAGTCCCCCCGCATCCTCCTTGTACAATTAATCTGATCCAAAATCAGTTTTAGAAATATT
>NW_024690812.1:0-496 GCF_008729295.1 Plectropomus leopardus | reverse complement strand
ATGGCGGTAGCCATGTAGCATAGCTTAGGTTAGCTAAGAAGCTCGCGATAAACAGAGGGACAAAACCGGATTTTTCCGGGTCACTTCTGTTTAGTTTGTCGTCTGTGTTCGTCTGCGTTTGTGCCACCAAGGCAGTTAGTTTGTCCGCAGAAGTTGTGTGAGTTTAAAAGCTTAAAAGTTTACACAGGACGAGCGATTAGCCTAGCCACCAGGCTAAAAACAAACCTGCTAAGCTAGTCCATAGAGTCCGGTAGGCCGGATAAACTAAAGACCCAAACGTGCGATGGTTAAAATCTTCGACCTCGTTAAAAGATGAAGGTAAAACAACCACAGTCTAAAAGTAAGAAGTATAAGAAGTCGCTTTAAAAGTAGAGAAAAACGTTAGTTCATGACAGAGTAACTGGCCGTACGCTCAAACACGCAAAACGCTGACGCATGCGCACTGAAGCACTTTGTAGGCAGGTAAGCTTGCCCAGGGCCCCAAATGTGCAAGGTT
>NW_024690811.1:0-902 GCF_008729295.1 Plectropomus leopardus | reverse complement strand
CCAGGAGGAGGAACTTTCATTCATTGTCTTTACCTGCTTCCTCCTGCGTGTGAAAGACACACACACTCACACTCACACTCACACTCAGATCAAATTAACCCCTTAAAACCTGAACAAACTGGTGTGATTTCTTTCAAAAACATGGGAAAAACGAAAATGAGCATCTTGGCAAGAAATGTACAAAACATACAAAATCTAAATATAGAAAAAGCAAGGGAATATTGTGAAAATATATTTTTTTATTTTTAGATTTTTTAAATAATTGTATTTATCCTTTTTTCATGTCATTTTTCATGTCACTTTTTACTAATTTATTGCAATTTGCTGGACATTTATTGCCAACTTGCTCAATCACATTTTTTTGGACATTTTAAAGACTAAAAAAATCAATCACAGAGATGAAAAATGAAAATAATCAGCTCCAGTGGTGGTTCAGGTCGTCCCGTCATTCTGGACGTGTGAATAAGGAGAATAAAGAGTTAAACGGCGGGGTTTCGGGGTCTCACCTGAGAGCGAGTAGTCGGTGGAGTTGATGTGCAGGGCGGGCGTGTAGGTGACGCTCGGCACGTGGTGGCCCTTCTCTCGCTGCCGGTAGCGGAACCAGACGACCAGGCCGAGCATCGCCATGATGAGCAGCAGCAGGAAGATGATGCCCAGGACGGCGCCGGCTGACTGGCGCTCTGACGCCAGCGCCGGGCTGATCTTCGTGTACGGGTTCAGCTCCTCCATCATCAGAGCCGCTGAGCACAACGGGGACACAGAGCAGGTGAACATGGCAGTCAACTTTAACTGTTTATTTACTGACTATCTATTTTAGTCTGTTCACTGTTTTACAAGCTGGTATATTATTTTTAACATTTTTATCTATTATTATTTGCTTTGTTATCAGTTTGATTTACCTT
>NW_024690810.1:0-1035 GCF_008729295.1 Plectropomus leopardus | reverse complement strand
ACAGACTTTTGAGGAGGAACCAAAAACACACAACACCAACTGCAAAGACACAGCTGAGAAGATTAAACAAAAAGACACTGGTGACATTGTTACATTCAAAGTAAAAACTAGACTACAAGTCCTTCTGCCCAGACTCAACCTCTCTGTAGCAGTCACCAAGGAACCTTTGCACATCTGTCTCCCAGCGCACCAGACGATGTGGTTTTTAATGAAGAGTCCAGAGAGATGTCTGTTTTAGAAGCAGCCTGACGCTCAGACTCGAACTTAGAGGCCTCTCTGACTAAATCCTACTTCTGTGATACACATGAAACTGCAATCTTTCAGAGTAGTTATTGTACAATGGAAATCTCACAGCGTTGCACAGGTGAGCAAAGGTGAGAGGAGTGTGTGTCGCTGTCTGAGGTGCTGAAACACTTCATTGAATCATTTGATTAAAAGTACTGCAAGTTTTATCTCTGGGGATCGTGTGTGTGTGTGTGTGTGTGTGTGTGTGTGTGTGTGTGTGTGTGTGTGTGTGTGTGTGTGTGTGTGTGTGAGAGAGAGTGAGTGAGTGTGAGAGAGAGAGAGAGAAAATTTTACAGTTGTTGCAACAAAACTCTGGAACAGGTGAAGGTGATGGGAAGGAGGGAATACCAGCCTCTCCAGTCGAGATATGAGCAGTCTGTCCTTCAGCAAGCTAAGAGGATAATGACCAACCCAACACATAATCTCCACACAGAATACGAGCTGCTGCCCTCTGGAAGAAGATAGAGTTTCCCCTGCAAACCTGACTGTTTTGCTTTCTCCAACACCTGGACTTTGTCCTTAAATCTGACGAAACGATGCTGCTTAAGCTACAAGGATTGTGCAATAGTTCCATGATGTCTTAACAACGGGGTGTGTGCAGTATGTTTTATGTGCAATGTATATGAATTATTTTGCATGTTCAGTGTGAAATATGTGTAATGTATTGGTGTGATTTTGTGTGACAGTCACAGCAGCTCTGTCTGAAGTCTGTCTGAGCTGCACCAGAAGCCTCAGCCATCATCAGTGTGT
>NW_024690809.1:0-673 GCF_008729295.1 Plectropomus leopardus | reverse complement strand
GTGTGTGTGTGTGTGTGTTTAATGCAGGGCGAGCTGCAGAGCGAGATGTGCACTTGCATTCAAATGAGAGCGTGGCCGTGCAAACCAAAGAGCCGTCCTCTCCACACGCTTCATCCTAATCTGCATCACACACACACACACACACACACACACACACACACACAGATATACTCACTGTAAAATGTGACAAGTTGGCGTTACTTAAAATAATCTTGGAAAGTGATTCCCTTGAAAAATATAACTATAAATCTTATATATAAATCTTTGAAACCTGGGCAATTTCCATTGATTAAAAAAAAAAAATGTGGAAAGAAGGCAATTAGCAACTTCAGAAGAAAGAGCCCAAAAATTAGCATGAAAATGGTAAATTCTAAAGAAAAATACCTGAAAATTAGAGGAAAAAGGATTTTTAAAACCCCAAATTATTAAAAAAAAAAACTATTAAAAGACTTAAATATTTATCAAAATTGTTGGCATTAATTTTCTGTTAACTAACTGATTGATTAATCACCTAAATGTTGCAGCTGGGCATTAAGCAACTTAACATAAAATGTCCCAAACTTTGCAAGAAATTAGTAAAACTTAGTTAGTAAAATTAGTAAAATAAGCAAAAACAAAAAAGAAAAGAAAAGAAAAGAAAGAAAATGACCCATGAGGAAAAGTGTTATTTTTT
>NW_024690808.1:0-922 GCF_008729295.1 Plectropomus leopardus | reverse complement strand
TGGTCTCACTGGTCTAAATGCTCTAACTGGTCTCACTGGTCTCACCTTGTTGGTGTTGCTGGTCTCACTGGTCTCACTGGTCTAACAGGTCTCACTGGTCTCACCTTGTTGGTGTTGCTGGTCCCACAGGTGGAGCAGAGGACTCTGTAGTTCAGGTCTCCTCGTCCTCCTCGTTTCAGCGGCTCGCTCCACTCCAGAGTCACGGACGTGTCGTTGATCTGACTCACGATGGAGCGGGGAGCAGAGGGGGGGCCTGAGGGGTCAGAGGTCAAACACCAGGTCACTGTGCAGCCCCGAGTTCAGACTCACAGGCACAAAACCTTTTTAAAGTTTTTCTTCTTCTGTCTGTTTCTGACTCACACACACACACACACACACACACACACACACACTCTCAGAGGTAATGAGCCCATTAATTTGGACTAATTGTCGTTGCCCGGGGTGATGTAGTTAAAGGGGCGGAGCCAGAGTATTTACAGAGATGAGCTGTTGGAAAGAGAATAACGGACGGAGGATAACGGAGTTCACACACATTTCATTAATGCCTTTCCAGGACCTTTCCAGGACCTTTCCAGGACTTTGAGTCAGATGTTTAAGACCGAAGGACCTCGGATACTCCTCATCTTTCCAAATATCTATTATTAAAATAATAATGAATTCAGAGCAGGAGCAGAGCTTTTCTTTTTCTGAAAAAATGTGGCTTTTATTTTCTTTTAAAAGACTAAAAAAATCTTATTTTTTTTAAATGTTGGTTCTTATTAAAGCATTGTTGGTATATTTTAAAGATGTTTTTTTTGTTTTCTCCTTTAAAACTTTTTGTCAATTTTTAAAATCACCAAACTTTCCAAACGTGTCACAGCCAGCAGCCGTAAAAACCGACGCTCTCCTCAAACTTCTGACGACGTTATTTTACAGGTTTATG
>NW_024690807.1:0-373 GCF_008729295.1 Plectropomus leopardus | reverse complement strand
CAGATGCAAGGTCACAGTGACCTTGACCTTTGACCACCAAAATCTAAACAATTCATCCCTGACCTTCAGTGGATGTTTGCAGTAAATGTGAAGAAATTCGCTCAAGGCATATTTAAGATTTCTCGTTCATAAGAATGGACCGCACGGACAACGGACTGACAAAAAAATTGAAAATATAATGCCTCCAGCCGTGGCTATCACCGGCACAGAGGCGTAAAACATTCAGACAACCTTAAAGGGAAAAAAAACACAGATTAAATCCCTTGGTGCCCCAGCAACCCCACTTCTGTCAGCTAGGGCTGAGCGATATGGGCTGAAAATTATATTGTAATATTTTTAGGCTATATCTCAATACAGTATATATAAATATATA
>NW_024690806.1:0-671 GCF_008729295.1 Plectropomus leopardus | reverse complement strand
ATTTATTTATATTCTCTTTTCGTTATTGTGTTTAGCTGATATGGTGGGTGATACATTAAGTTGTTTTTTGTACATAGTTTGGAATAGACACACTTTGTTTGTTATATCAATAAATGTTTTATAAAAGTACTAAAGTACTTCTTTATCAGAAAGAAAGAAAAAAACCCAACCTTATTTTCAAGCATGCATTCATGATTATACATTTGCTGTGTTACAAATTTAGTATTGCATTGTCAGTAAATTTCTGATAAACACAGCCATTGCTTATCCTGTACAAATGCGATCCATGAAACACAGATGTGGGGGGGGTCCCTAGGTAATAACAGTCTTGTGCGAATGGGCCCTATGTCTGTGTTGTGTTTTTGGCCGCTGTGCCATAACTATCCCTCTATATCTCCTTATTCTTTGTCTTTCTACCAGTCCACGCTCTGCAACATGGTCCATGCTAGACTTCTGGACTCCAACCCAGCACCCTCTGGTTCCCACTCCAGACTAAGCTACTGCTGCCAAACTAAATCTACAAATAGTAAGGGCCATTTTTATTTTCTTTAAGTCTGAGTTGTGGTTTTGGTTGGCCGCAATGCCGACTGATCTCTCATCTCTATAACTATCCCTTATCTCTGGTTTTACCTCTCTATCACTCTGTCTATCTCTATTCCTAATCCCTCTTT
>NW_024690805.1:0-303 GCF_008729295.1 Plectropomus leopardus | reverse complement strand
ACACACACACACACACACACACACACACACACACACAGAGGAAACTCTGCAGGTTACAACAGGAAATGCCAAGCAGCCTGCAGTGACATCACACTGTGCAGCCAATCAGTTTGTCAGTGAACAAATCAGACCAAACCCCATTCAAAAAACTGACGATTTAAAGATTGAACAACTGCAGCACACACTCACTGCACACACTCACTGCACACACTCACTGCACACACTCACTACACACACTCACTGCACACACTCACTGCACACACTCACTGCACACACTCACTACACACACTCACTGCACACACT
>NW_024690804.1:0-325 GCF_008729295.1 Plectropomus leopardus | reverse complement strand
CAAGTGGATTTTTTTTTGCCGAAATCTGATATGTCAATATAAAAAGAACTAATTTGGCCGATATTGATAGGCTTTATCTATTTATTTCCTCCACCTAATTTTAGTGATCAGAAGTCTCTTCTGTAGGGGAATTAACATGGCCCACCAGCAGATGGAGACATAAAATATGATGCTTTGAAGTGTATGTAATATTTATTAATTGTGAAAAATAAGGAAAAATACTTCAATTTAGGTTTGATGTTTTGCACGTTCACTTTGCCGACAAAAAAAGTTAACCCTCTAACATCTGGATCTACAGCAGTTTTCTTTTGCTGCGTTCAAATGC
>NW_024690803.1:0-889 GCF_008729295.1 Plectropomus leopardus | reverse complement strand
AGAGAGAGAGAGAGACAAAGAGAAGGTGTGTGTTGGTGTGTTGTATGTTGGAGGCAGAGGTGAACAACAGAAGCAACGACAAGATGCCGTATTCAAGATGCTGAATCAAAGATGGCCACAGAGCAGAGAAGGCCTTAGCTGACCATGTGGTTGCTCAGACAAAGGAACAAAGAAAGGGCGGGAACTTGAAGTTCCTCTGTGTGCTTCTTTTGAGAGGCAATTTATGAGTGTGTGTATGGATCTGTTATGTATATAAGGTGCCTTGGTTAGTAAAAGGGGTGTTTAGTTGCATGCAAGACATGGCAAGGCATGAATAAACTAAATCCAGTTCTTTGCTTTGCTGGCTGAAGAAAAGCAGTTCTGGTTCAATCACTTGTGAGCAGTTCCAAGGATCCAGGAGGAGGCTGGTCGGTCCTGTGTGATAGCAGTTCAGTGCTATCTCAGTTTTGTTCTCCTTTTCGCAACTTAGCTGTGACTTTTTAACTTCTTTAGTCTCTTGAGGCTGGGAAAGTAGAGCTGAGACAAGGCTGCAGCTCCTGGTGTGAGCTTAGGTGTGGAAGAGGGGAAGGGCAGCACGGGTCTTCCAGACTGGCAACCTTCCTTGGAGGAACTTTGGGAGCAGGAGCTAGAGGAATAGCAGATGCTTCTCTTCTTGGCTTGGTGACATCCTTGGGGGTCTCAGTGGTGAACCAATCATGTCTGGAGATAAGTCCATGGGGAGGGACTAAAACTAAGGTGCAAAAGGTGAAATACCCTGGGGATTGAGGCACATGGCTGTCCCATTGTTTCAGAGAACAAAGGACATGCAGCCACCATTTTCCACTGGAGCTGGACTTACTGGAAGTGCCTTTACATGTCTAGTTAAAGTTGCACAAATGAGCAAATCATC
>NW_024690802.1:0-549 GCF_008729295.1 Plectropomus leopardus | reverse complement strand
GTGTGTGTGTGTGTGTGTGTGTGTGTGTGTGTGTGTGTAAATATATGGGAAAAAATATGGTGATTCTATATTCTAAGGTCCGGTGGGAAATATACCTAATCAATTAATTAATAGTGTGACCTGTGAGATATATTGAAAGACAACTTAAACATGAACTGATATCATACAGAGCAGATTTTTGGATTTTTTTCTCAAGGGGGATCTATTCATCCACCAAAGTAGCGCTGGGTGATATGGCTTTAAAATAATAAAGTGATATTTTCAAATTTAAAAAAATATAATGAATGAACAGTTAAAATTCTGTTAAATAAAGTGGCTTCTGTCACATAATAAAGTTGAATAAACTGCTCATAATAACATTTATTAATATTCGGCTATAGGGAAGTTTAAGTATTTTTAAAATGAAAAACCTTTTTTTTTATGTGTGTCCATCTGAGATCTAAGTCGGCACCAGACGAGCACCCAGAGTCCGACCTCGACTTTCCAGGTGGTAAAAGACGCTACACGCACACACACACACACACACTCTCACACACACACACACACACA
>NW_024690799.1:0-1613 GCF_008729295.1 Plectropomus leopardus | reverse complement strand
TTTTCTCCGAGATTCATTTTTAAATAATTTTAAATAATTACCATCCTTTTAAATGTCTACAAAAAATGTCACTTCGCCTCAAGCTTAGGACAAAAGAGTTTTTAGAAATGAGAAAAAAAAGCATCCTCACCTTCAAAATGGTCCTGACGTACTCTGAGAAGACGGCCCAGTACAGTTTGTCTCCACCAAACGACCTCCGAATAAAGAAAGCGCCGGACATCCGCAGCATCTCCCCAACAAATTTCATCGCCATGAAGTCTGCAGGGACAAAAAAAACTGTAGGTTCATGTGCAGACAATGATGGTGTTGGACTGCATTATAGTGAGGAGTGTTATTTACATTCTTATTTGATTTAACATTTGAAATACCTTTAAATATACGACACTTTACACCAACGCTACTTTTCACAGCCTCAAAAAAATATCATAATGTCGCCAAACCCTGAACATTAGGAGCTTGTATACATCATAATCTGGCGACTCAGCGTAAACACTTTTGATCTTTCCAATGCTTACCCATGCCGGCAGCGATGACAGGCAGAGCCAGGTCGTAGGTATACAGGATGTATGACATCAGCAGGAAGTCCATGTAGCTACGGTGACTGGGTAACAGGACTACCGGGTGCTCCTGAATGGCCTGTTGGAGCTAACATAAAAGATAAAACAACAGATTAGGTGTGTATTTGTATGTGTCTGTAACTTTAATAGTGTTTTTAACTTTTCACTCAGTGTGTTCTTAGTGTCACGTGTGTGTGTGTGTGTGTGTGTGTGTGTGTGTGTGTGTGTGTGTGTTCTCACCCTCTGGATGCCCTCCTCGTTGACACAGATGCTCCTGAACAGGGTTTTAAAGATCTTGCTGAGTGTGAAGGCAAAGAAGCGAATGGTGCTAAGCTGCTGAGAGTGAGCCATCTCCTCCAGGATGGCCGACGCCTCCTCCTGAATGTCTTCAGTCGTCTTCCCCGTCTCTTTAGAAACCTTGAAAATAATTTTAAACAAAATTGGAGGTCTAAATTCCTAAAGCTCTCCTTTATCCACAATTTCTCTCCTCACAAAACTTCTCTCTTGACTCTCACTTCTTGGAATCCTCCAGCTACGTTTACTCTTTTAAACTCAGGGATGTTATTTGTTACTATGATAATGCAGACAAAATTGCTCTTAAATAATCATTGATTTTGATATTCTATATGCTATTTTTCATTCAAACAGAAGTTCTCTCAGTCACTTCCTATATGTGTATCTTTCTTCTGAGAACTGAAAGCTCTTCTCAAATCACTATATAAACTATATAAACTTCCCCAAATCCTCTGACTCAATATATATTTAAATTCTATCTGTATTCTTTTCCCTCTATTTATTTTTCTTTTATTTACTTTTTTTTTTTTACTGTGTGATTTTCTGTCTATTTAATATTTTTAATCAAATACTTGTACCTTTTGGACAGACTATATTGTTGTTGTCATGTTTTGTAGAGGTTCAATTTGTCATTTTTTTTTTTAAAAAAGGACACCTTAAAAATTCTAAATAATAAGTTACCTTGATCATTAGAAACATAAAAATACCTCTATGAGAAGAAGTTATAAAGATTTTCAAATGTGATAAATATATACAATGTCT
>NW_024690797.1:0-407 GCF_008729295.1 Plectropomus leopardus | reverse complement strand
ATTGTTTTGGAGTGACCTTTTGGAGTGTTGGAGATATTGACCATACAGATGTCTACCCTCTCTCAAATATAGATGGCACTCGGCTTGTGTTGCTCAAAGTGCCAAAAAATGCCACCAGCCTGCTTGAGATGTCAATATTGATGGCGCGCCTCTCGGCTGAGCTGTACTGTTAACCAGCTAAGTGATGCCAGGTGTGTTAGCAGTAGATGCACACTTCCTTCTGCACGGTAATATGGGTTGCATGTGTGGTTCAGTATAAAGAAAATAGTTCTGACATGAAACTGCTCACAACAAGGTCTGTAAATTATCTTGAGTAACCGGGTCATGATTTCTGGAAAGAGACATTACTGTTGAGTTTTTGAAATGTATTTTTATAATATTTGGTGCTTTAAGCACCAAAGACGAGT
>NW_024690796.1:0-683 GCF_008729295.1 Plectropomus leopardus | reverse complement strand
ATTAGAGGTTCTGAATGCCGGTTTTGATTATTTTTTGATTAACTGCAAAGCATTTACCCCTAAAAAAATAATGTTCTTATTCTTACATTTTATTACAACTTGGCCACGGATCCGGACCGCGGTCCGTCAGTATGTGATGCCTGGCTCACAGGTACAGGTGATGAGTCAGTGGCATGGGTGCTATTAATAGCCACCTCCGTGTGTATTGGTCGCGCGCAATCACGGGTGTTTTTACGGAAAACCTCTCAGGAGCGAGACAGTTTGTAAAACTGCTCCAGTCAGAGCGGGCTGTCCACGCGCTGGAGCGGGCTAATGGACATGTTCGTGCTGTTGAGGGTTATTGGACGTGTCCACACTGGAGAGGGCTGTTGGACAGAGGAGGGGGAGGAGGAGGAGCAGAAAAGGAAATGAAGAGGAGCAGCAGTGTACCTGGCCTTCTCGGCCTTCCTCTTCTCTCCTCCCATCAGCACTCCAGGGACGATCCAGGTAAATGGCTGCAGAGACAAAACACCTGAGTCACGCATCACTTCCTGCGGCTCCTTCACAATAAAAGTCCTCGTCAATCAGCTGATCTGTTTTTAGTCTCTGTGTTTAAAACCTGAGTTACCTTCAGCAGCTTCTGGAAGGTCTGAAACGTCTGCTGGGCCAGCTGAGGGACACAGAGACAGGTTAGAGACAGACAG
>NW_024690795.1:0-376 GCF_008729295.1 Plectropomus leopardus | reverse complement strand
ACAGAGGCCAAGGTAACACACACACACACACACACACACACACACACTCTTAAACTGTAATGTCAAAAGAAAGATATAAAACAAAAACAAGCATGGAGAAGATAAAGCAGCACAGACATGGTTACAGATATATATTTTTAAAGTATTGTGTATATATATGTGTGTGTGTGTGTGTGTGTGTGTGTGTATCTCAAATTGGTTTGATTTCTTTCAAAAACAAAAACATGGGAATAAAGGCAACAAGCTGCTCGCAGAAGGTGACGAGAAAATGATCTGAAAAATGAAATAAGAGAGAAAAAAGAGAATCACTTTAAAAAATTATCCCAAAAAAAGTTTAAAATGAAAACTATTTTAAGTATTTAATTTATGTAATTAG
>NW_024690794.1:0-733 GCF_008729295.1 Plectropomus leopardus | reverse complement strand
GTATGGGTCTGACCCTGGCTGACCTCTAGCTCACCTGCCCCTGTCGTCCTTGGCAGCAGCCTGGGATTACAACCCGCAGCCCTCCGCTGCATGTCATGCCCTCTCTATCTTCCCTCTTTCCTGTTTATCTTCGGCGGCTCAATAATAAAGCCATAATGTATGTATGTATTTATGTGTGTATGTATGTATGTATTGATGTATTATTTAAAAAAAAAACTGGACTATCACTCAGGAGACCACTGTTTGTGTCCCGTGTGCAAATGCAAGTCAGTCAGTGATTGAAGTGATATAGTAGGTCACGTGATACATATGGGATCAATGTACTTATATTTAGCCCAACCATAATGTTTTTTTCTGAAACCTTGTTGCACACGTTGCCTTAGGAAGCAAGCCTAAAAATGTTTTTTTTTTTTTTTTTTAAATCTATGTATTGAGTTTATTTTGATAAGAGAGTGAAAACTGTACATTTCCTGTATCAAGGGAGCAGAATGTGTAGAATAAAAACAAACGATATCTCTGATTCTGCTTTATTCACTTATATACAAACTACCATGTCTCTCTGAGACCTCATGTCTATTGAAATAAAGGTTACATTGAAATAAATACATTAAAAAATACAGTTTGAAGTTCAGTAGGATGTTTTCCCAGGCTGCAAAAATGTGTAAAAAGTTTGCTACATATTTTCATACACTTCAAATGTGTTTCTATCTTCAGGATGCAAACACCAGACCCT
>NW_024690793.1:0-336 GCF_008729295.1 Plectropomus leopardus | reverse complement strand
TATTTATCTATTTATCAACATTAATGTTGCGGCCTGTTCAGAGGTGGTTTAATTATACAATGAATTATACCTTTATAAGGGTTAAAACAGTCAATTTTGGGTGGAAATGTCATCGAGAGGCATTGATTAAAGTTTATGATTGTTTTGGAGGCTGTTGTTTGTGGTGCTGATGAATTTTGCTGAATTAAACTGAGACGTGTTTGATTGATTTATTGATTTTAAGATTAGAGTAAATGTTATCTAAGAGTTTTAAAACTAATAAGTTCCTGCAGGAGAGGAAACGCAAACCGAAGACTTATTCTCTGGCTCCATCTAGTGTCTAATTTAGGGAATGCA
>NW_024690792.1:0-505 GCF_008729295.1 Plectropomus leopardus | reverse complement strand
TTGTTTAAATGCTTGTTAAAGACATCTGAATGCAGCACAAGAAAACTGATTTTGATCCAGGTCTCAAAGGGTTAAGACAGACTTGATAAATTGTGAATTAATTCTGTAACGGCTCCAGATGTGCACTTACACCACGTCTCTCTGTCTGTGTGTCTGTCTGCAGGCTCCACCGGCGTCTCTGGCTCAGTCTGTCCTCGCTGAGGTTCCCACTCAGCTGGTGTCCTATTTTAAAATGAGAGGCTTAGAGCCGCCTAAACCACCGGCGAAGGCCGCCGCCACATCCTAAATGCTGCACCCACAGAGCCGCTACACCACCCTGCACTCCCCAAACGCACCCTTAAAGCTGAGCAGCCCAAATTCATTCCAGGATCAGACCACCTAAAAAAATACCACCACTCTGTAGGGACCAACCTGATGTGTTGCCAGAATCTCAGCCAATCACAATTCAGCATTCAGCTGTCAGCCAATCAGGATGCCAAGGGCAACCCAACCCATTTTTTATAAT
>NW_024690791.1:0-749 GCF_008729295.1 Plectropomus leopardus | reverse complement strand
GTTGTTTTCTTGCTGTCAGGATAAACCAGATTAACCCTTCAGGCTCCGCTGACCCTCCACTGTGTAACTTTATTTAGTAAAACTAAAGAAACGCCTGAGAGGGACACTGAGACATTCTGGACAAACTGAAGACATTTGAGACTCAAATCAGATGTCCTACATGGACATGTAGAGAGGACACTCTACCTGGGGGACATGTTTGCCGAATGACAGGAGGTCAGGGTCCCGTGGCGGCGGCCCCGTATGTGTTTGTCGGATCTTAGGACGTTCATGGTCTGTTTTTCAGATTTTAGCACACGTTTCGGTTTATCGGACATTCCTAGGAATTTGGGACATTTCTCATATTTTAGCATGTTTATGGGATCTTAGGACATTTCTGCTATTTTACGACATTTTTTAGGATTTTCATACATTTATAGGATTTTTGGATTTTTATGACGTTTTTGGTCTTTGAGGATGCTCCTAGGACATGTTTTAGGATCTTAAGACGTCTGACAGACTTAAGTACATTTCTGTGGTTTTAGGACATTAGGGTCCTGTGTCAGACGGTGTGGGGATCCTCAATGGCACTTTTTTTGGATAAACAAGCTCTGTTTTGGTGCTGTTTTGTAGTGAAAGTAGAAAAACAATTCACAGTGTGAATCACTTTATTTTTCTGTAAATTATAAAATGACTGGGGGCCACTTTCCTCCTGATCGGGGGCCAGATTTGGACTACGAGCGTCCAGTTCCTGGTCTATGGTCTCCCAC
>NW_024690790.1:0-400 GCF_008729295.1 Plectropomus leopardus | reverse complement strand
TGTGTGTGTGTGTGTGTGTGTGTGTGTGTGTGTGTGTGTGTGTGTGTGTGTGTGTGTGTGTGTGTGTGTGTGTGTGTGTGTGTGTGTGTGTGTGTGTGTGTGTGTGTGTGTGTGTGTGTGTGTGTGTGTGTGTGTGTGTGTGTGTGTGTGTGTGTGTGTGTGTGTGTGTGTGTGTGTGTGTGTGTGTGTGTGTGTGTGTGTGTGTTTGGTATGTAAATCTCTGCTATGCCACCATGTTTTCCTTCAGATGTACGAGTCCATGTGCAGCCCCCTGGAGTGTGGCGAGCTGCCCACTGTGGTGGTCAATTCAGAAGCTTCCTTCGAGCCTGCACGAGACGCCATCCTGGACCTCAGGGACCGAGTGGAGGACCTGTGCAACCAGGAGCTGGGCAAGATCACC
>NW_024690789.1:0-917 GCF_008729295.1 Plectropomus leopardus | reverse complement strand
CACACACACACACACACACACTGCGTTATTGATCGGTGGCAGTTTGCAGGTGATGAAAACAGAATAAACTTCAGTCTCTGATGAAAAACAAGCACCGCACAAACGAGGGTAATGATCTCTAAAAGAAGACAAAGGACGGAAATAAGAAATCTATTAGTTTCTATTTCCACGCGACACTCTGTTTGTCAACAAAGGGCAAAAAAACAAACGGCGAGCTGCTTCAGTCGTAGCTCAGTGATCACTGCGTGATGACTCCTCGTAGATCACAGAGGCTCCGACGTTAAACTCCTGCAGCCACGGCGAGCAGCTCAGCCTGTTAGGAAATTATATCTGACATTCACTATATTGCCACTTACAGTGAAGTGCTGACTCTGAGAGCGCCGGCTCTCCGAATACAAACAGGCTCCAGCCGTCATCCATTCATATGAGCCTCCATATAAACAGCAGACGAGTTATTTTCCAAAGGTCAGCAGAGTCCTGCGGCGCTGAGTGATAAGGTGTCCCAGAATAGTTTTCAGCTTCACAGAAGTCGTGTGACTTTTCAGACGCTGAGTTATATGTTACATGTGGAGGAGGACGTGATGTTTCCAGGCTGACGGATTCAGAGCCTAAATCGCAGACTTTTCTCTGTCTGCTCCGTATGTGTTTTTTTTCTTTCTTTTGAAGCTAATCTTTATGTTTTCAGATGATTTTTCCTGGACGCTCTCACTCTGAGCGTGAGCGTGAGGGATCTCGGCCCGTATTCACAAAAATTATTGGATCACTCTCAGAGAGCTCCAAACTTGGCTTAAAAATGTTTTAGCTACGGAGTGATTTAAGAAAATTCTCAGAGCAGCTTGAAGAAAGAAAGGCACAGAAACTTTTATCTTTGTGATGAAGTGTGGTTTATCCTGTTGCTAGGTTTTATATATTCTTAT
>NW_024690788.1:0-498 GCF_008729295.1 Plectropomus leopardus | reverse complement strand
TTCTCATTCTTTCATTTCCCTTTCTTTATCTTCAATTTGTTTCACTGGCACAACATTCGAAGCATCCCGCAGGCTCAGATTTGATCTCAAACAAAATGCACGTGTTCATCTGTACGTTGGAACGGTTACACTCCGAAAACAAAAGATTCGCCCAACAACAAATAAATAACAAAAATAAGAGTTTGCATCAAACTTCTAATGAAATCATGTAACGCACTACACCGAGCGTCAAGCTTTCCCTCTGCAGTCAAAGGCATTTTTAAGCAGCGCTTACATGATAATCAACAGCATAAACACAAGTTTTTAACCCTTAAGGGTCCGCTTTAAAATCACACACACTCATATCTCTCTGCACACAAAATGTGCTTTTAAACATCAGGCTTTAAAAAATATTATACCTTAATATTATTTTCTACTTTCATTGAGTTTATTCTTTAAATCAACATCAGTCCTAATTATTCATCATTCATCAGGGAGGAGGGGTCGCCGTGGTCATCA
>NW_024690787.1:0-1227 GCF_008729295.1 Plectropomus leopardus | reverse complement strand
GAACCCTTCAGTGGTAACACCTTGGCCTTTTTCTTGATCAGTTTTTGCAAAGATTTGAGTAATTCTGCCTTGGTGTTGGAGACCTTTTCTGTGCTCCTGCTAAACTCACAGAAAACCCACAAAATCACCAAAAGGAGACATACACTTACCTCAGACACCCAAATACCTTCAAGGATGACCCAACCAAAAAGAGACGCAAAAAGACCCAAACCCACTACAAAACCGACACAAAATAATTAAAAGGAGGCACAAAATTACCTCAAAGACACCTAAACAACTACAAAACCAACACAAAACAACCAAAAGGAGACACAAAAAAAACCCAAAAAAGAAAACCCACAAAACAACCAACAGGAGACACAAAGCAACCTAACAAACATCTAAATAACTACAAAAATGACATAAAACAACCAAAAAGAGCACAGAGCGAATACAACATTTGCACAAAACAGAAAAAAAGGAGATGCAGAACAGCTACAAAAAAAGAGAACCCTCAAAACAACCAAAAGGAGACACATTATATCTCAAAGAGACCAAAAGGACTCAAAGACAGAGACACAAAGCCAAAAGTTAAACCAAAGTACCTCAGTCCAATGTAAAAGAGGTGGAGAGGGCCCTTTGCATATCTGTGCCCAGGGGCCCACTGTCTCATATTTGGCCAATGCCTCCTACCTTTTCTGATAGCATACTTTATACCTCAGTTTCCACTCACAGAGAACCTCTCGCCACAAAACTCTCCCCAAAGCCCTTGGCCTCCTCCTGTGTGCTCCTGCTGTGCATTTCTTACTGTACTCGCCATGGTTCAGCACTGATTCATGAAAAAACCAAGCCCTGAGGGTTTGACCCTAGAACTCGCCTTGGAGCAGACTGTCGATGCTTTAGCTTACTGAACTGGAAATATGTCATTTAAGTTCAGTGCGGCTCTTCACTTTGAGCTGCAGAATTGTGTTGCTGTGTTTACTGTCATGAGCAATCTTTGTAGACCTTCTGCAGTACAATAATTCCATTTGCTTTAGTTGTGGGACGATGTTACCGGCAAACTATTTGATTCAGTGAGACTTTTCTGTACCATTGTTGTCTCTGTTTTGTTTATGCTTGGGGCATAGGCCCATATGGGTTTTCTAGTTATTGATCGCTACAGTGATTTATGGCTAGGTGGACAGCCAGACCCTTCTTCTGGAGATTTTTTATATCGAGTTTCACTGCATATTTTCTTTTTTTTTTTTT
>NW_024690786.1:0-561 GCF_008729295.1 Plectropomus leopardus | reverse complement strand
GTCTTTGGTGAGTTAATATAGACAAGACATTACTATAATTTTGGATCCTAAATTTTGAATTTATGTGTGGCTTTATAATGCCATCTTAAAAATTATGTTACAAAATTATTATTATTAATTATTTTCATTTTTTTTATTGCCTTGTTTTTCTAAGGTTTTAAAGCGTTAAATGATGTGCCTTTTTGATATTATCTACTGACCCAAAAAACAGGGGTCCAAGCATTGAACCCTGGGGGACTCCGAATATTATATCAGCATTTCAGGAGGTAAAATTTCCAAGAGACAGAGAATTAATGGTACCCCAAGTCACATGCAAACTAAATTAGCACTGTCACACAATGTTTGAATGTTGCTGTTTTAACCCTTCGGGACACTTTAATATTACACATGCTCTGCTCAAAAATTACACTTTTCAAGCTTTAAAAATATTATAAATTAATATGATTTTCTACTGTCATCGAGTTATTATTTTTTAACCAACATCCGTCCTAATCATGCCTATTAAATATTTGTTAATTTTCAGAATTTTAACTATTTAAATGCCAGGTTCTTGTTGTTGTT
>NW_024690785.1:0-312 GCF_008729295.1 Plectropomus leopardus | reverse complement strand
TTATTAATTATAATAAAATATTTAGTTATTTTTTGTAAAACTGCTCATTGCCTCCTTGTGTTGTTGAGGGGCATCACGCCGCTGTGCTCGGGTCTGAAAGGGTTAAAATGGCAAGTGTAAACTGATGTTCTGAGTTTTGTTGTGAAATGTGTCTTTGACGTCAGTTGGTCTCTGTTTTTGGATTCTTGGTTCACCACCTGAGAGAAAGCTGATGTTTTCCTGGATGAGTTGAGCGTATCGCGCGGCGCCTAACTGATGTTCAGATGGTGATTTCTCGGGTGAAGCGTTGCTTTGTTTGGAGTTGACGGCGGC
>NW_024690783.1:0-688 GCF_008729295.1 Plectropomus leopardus | reverse complement strand
TAATAAATAACATGTTTTTTTCAATATTTTTTCTGAATCTTTAACCACTAAAGTTTGGAGCGGTTGAGATTTACCGTTCACATCGAGGTGTTCGTCTACCACGACGATCTGGGGTTGCTGGGGCCTGGAATGGGGTGGCACTGGTTGGACTGAGTGAGGGTGGGTGTACCGGGGTTGGACGGGATCGGGGTACCCGGGCTCGACCGGAGAGTACGGAGGCTCAGTGGGTTCGGGGGCGGTGTATCTTGGCTGGAAAGGCTCGGGGTATCTGGTCTCGGTTCGGTCCGGGTATCTCGGTTCAGACGGGTCCGGGTACCTTGGCTGAGCCCTCTCAGGTTCAGTGTACGGTGGTGTGAAGGTCTCAGATTCGTGGTATTCTGGGTAATCCGGTTCTTCGGTCTCTGGTTCGAAAAAGCCCGGCGTGACGGTCTCAGTCTCCGGGTTTCTGGGTCGGTGAGGAATCTCGGTTAGGAACTCGTCCTTTTCTCCTGGAAGCAGCTGGGCTTCGTCCGGCTGCCTCGGCAACATGGTGACGGGCGGCTCGGTGGCGTTCTCAGGCAGACTGGTCACCAACCCGGGGGTTATGGCGAAGAAGAACGGCGAGGAGCCGATCTCGTACACCCAAACTCCGTTCTGTCCTGAGTTCGTCTTTCTGGACGTTTAAAGGAAGAAAAATCAATAAAATTTC
>NW_024690782.1:0-464 GCF_008729295.1 Plectropomus leopardus | reverse complement strand
GCGTCGGACTGGTCGACCACCTCCAGCAGGTCTCCTCTGCCGAACGCCATCCCGGCATCAGGACACGGGATGGAGGAGTCCTGCAGGGGGCAGTAGTCCACCATCGCCCTCATGAACACCTGACAGAGACAGAGGGAGAGCGGAGGAGTCACTGTTTGTTTTCAGCAGAGTAGCTTTATTTTAACCCTTATATAACCCCTTTAATTTGGGGGCTTATCACAGCCTGGGATATGTCAATGATTTTCAGCAACACTGATTTTTTTACGTTATTATTTTTTCTGCAGTGTCAAATACTCACACTCACACACTCTGCACACAGATTATACTTCTCAAAATCAGGCTTCAAAAATTATTATACATTAATATGATTTTATACTTTCATTGAGTTTATTTTTTAGCCAGCATCAGTCCTAATCATAAATATCAAATATTCATTAAGTTTCATAATTTTAACCCTTTGAATG
>NW_024690781.1:0-624 GCF_008729295.1 Plectropomus leopardus | reverse complement strand
CACACACACACACACACACACACAGACACACACACACACACAGAGAGCACTAAGTGGGGCTTTAGTCGGCCTAAGTCTAAAGTAAACACACACACAGAGCTTATCTGACAAACTAATAACTGTTACTGACGTTAAACAGCTGGAAAACTGGACCCACATTTTTCCTCTTTTCTTTTTGCATCAATCTCTTCCTCCTCTTTCTGTTTTTCTCCCTCCATCTCTCCCTGCAGTCGCCTCTCCTATCTGCCCTCTTCTCTCCCTCTGTCCTCCTCCTCTTCCTCCCTCTTTATCGCTCTCGACCACTCTTCCTCTCCTTCATTTTTCTGCCTTCCCTCTCTGTTTTTCTCTTTCTTTAACCCTTTTTTCTTCTCTTAGTCTCTCCGTCTCTCAGTTTTGCAGCTTTCACTTTGTCTCATTTTCTCTCTCTTCTGTTTTCACCTTCTTCTGTCCATTTTTCCTTCCCTTTTTCCCCTTTTTGTCATTTTTTAGACCTTTTGTTCTTCCTGTAGGGAAAAAAGAAGAGGTGCCCTGCCACGCTCCTGAGGTGTTAAACAGGATACGAAGGTTTAAAATGATGATTGTGAAACTATATTTGTGTCTGCCTGTGATAAAAGGTGTCATTTT
>NW_024690780.1:0-353 GCF_008729295.1 Plectropomus leopardus | reverse complement strand
CCAGATCATTTCCTCGTTTGTTTTTTGTTTTACTTTTTCTGTTTCTTTTTTCTTTTTACAATTTTTTTGTCATTTCTCATTTGGTGGCTCGTTGCTTTCCCTCCGTGTTTTTGAAAAAAATCAAGCCACTTTTCTGAGGTTTCAAAGGGTTAAATATCACACAAACTTCAGTTTAAACGTAGAAAGCTTCCCTCCGGATACATTTCTTTGAACAGATTCTGCTTTCTTTAATATTTTGTGCTTATTTTGTTTTTCAGACTTTTTGTGTCTGTTGAGACGTTGATGAAGACCGCGGCTGCAGATGATGATGATGATGATGATGATGATGATGATGATGAAGGTCAGTTCACTGT
>NW_024690779.1:0-869 GCF_008729295.1 Plectropomus leopardus | reverse complement strand
TCGTGGCCGCGCTGAAACCTGACAACACGCGTGTGTGTGTGTGTGTGCGCTGACAGCCTGTGAATACACACACAGCGGAGAGACAGTGGGATGAGAGAAAGCTGATATCATCCTCGTGTCCCCTTTTCGGCGGATTTTTCCGCTGCTGCAGATAATTTTGTCACCTTGTAATATATTAATTTTGTGAGTAGGCTATATTAAAAACCGCCAAACCGCAACA
This sequence comes from Plectropomus leopardus, assembly GCF_008729295.1. Classification (NCBI taxonomy): domain Eukaryota; kingdom Metazoa; phylum Chordata; class Actinopteri; order Perciformes; family Serranidae; genus Plectropomus; species Plectropomus leopardus. The sequence goes on along the minus strand of NW_024690779.1, from coordinate 649 downwards.
CACGCACTGGCACCTCGCGGCACCTCCGCCAAACCGCGGCACAAGCACTGGCACCTCCCGGCACCTCGTGGCAATCAGTGGCACAAGCACTGGCACCTCCTGGCACCTCCCGGCACGTCTCGGCAACCAGTGGCATCTGCTGCGACTGCTAGCGGCACCTAACTGCGGCATCTGGGGGTGCCACACGAGGTGCCACAGTTAGGTGCCGCTGCCGCAAATTGAGCCAGCCCCTGCTGGGAGAGTATGTGGGGGGATGGTAAAACTTGCCTCTGGTGTCAGATGTCAGTGTCCTCCTTGTTTTTTCTTCAGAGCAAAGGTCAATGAACTTTGACCTGTAATTTTTAACTTATTGACTAAGTAGGGAAAAAGGCACATTAATCAACATTTAAACAAAAGTAAATACACCTGTGCTAGCTGGGGAGCTAGTTTTCATCAGTAGTTTTGGAGAGAAAAAAGAGTGAATATGGCCAAAAGGACTGCTAAAACAAAATATACTGTTGATGAGGCAATGGAGGAGGTTACTCGTCGCCGAGAGCGTCGAATGTCGAATAATCTCAGAACAGAGGAATCGCATGACTCTGTGGCGGAGGAGCTATTCATGGATGGAGAGGATTATCACCCTTGATAAGTGAGTATTTTATTATATTAT
>NW_024690778.1:0-329 GCF_008729295.1 Plectropomus leopardus | reverse complement strand
ATGAGTACTTTTATTTTGGTATTTAAATTATATTTTGAGGCTTTACTTTAACTTATGTAATTAGTTGCTTACTTTTTCCACCACAGTAGCGTCATTAACATTAGTTTATTTGGCATACTTTATGGCTCTCTGTCACCCACAGACACTTTCCAGGCACAGTTTAAGTAGTGTAACGTGTGCACTGTTCACCTCTCCTTCACCTGCTCGCTCTCTGTCTCCACTGTGACAAAAATAAGATTTTTATCTGTTGAAAGGACACAAAAACATGGGGAAAAATAAGTGTCCAGGCTGAAAAACACTCTCCCTTTAAGCCGATAAATTAACCTATT
>NW_024690777.1:0-533 GCF_008729295.1 Plectropomus leopardus | reverse complement strand
ACACACACACACACACACACACACACACACACACACAGCTTAATATTGTACCTTTTACTGCACTGCATGACACCACGGTATGTTGGGATATTAATCACATCGTCATGAACGCTGACAGCCATAGTATTTTTTCTGTGGTGATTTTTCTGTCGTCTGTGGTTTTCTTCAGTAAAATATATTAAACTACAAGCTGTTTGTTGTTTTGTCCACTCAGGCAGCAAAATAACTGACTCATTATTCATCTTTCATCAAGTCTTAACATTTGTATTTGAACTCAAGCTAGATTTTTATAAGAAAATTGAGGAAAAATATATGTTTTAACTGTTGTGTAACCCTTTTAACATCTGGGAAAATTGGTTTGTTATCTTTCAAAAGCATGTGAAAGAAGTCGATGAGCAACTTCTGAACAAATGACCCAGACATTAGCAGGAAAATCGGTACAAAGAACAAGAAAATTACCTGAAAATTAGCCAAAAAAAACCTCACAAAAACAAAAGTAAAAAAAAAAGAGCTTAAAATACAAATAAATAAAT
>NW_024690776.1:0-2227 GCF_008729295.1 Plectropomus leopardus | reverse complement strand
GAGCTGGGCCCCGGCTGGTCCTCCACCGCAGCCTTAACTCGTTCCTCAATCTCCCAGGTGAGGGCGGCCAGGAGACGAGAGGCAGGAATTATACTGTCCTGGTTGGAGGAGTCCTCCTCCCCAACCAGAAACTGACGGGAAAGAGCGTCAGGTTTGATATTGCAGGAACCAGGTCGGTACGACAGGGTGAATGTGAATCTTGCAAAGAACAGGGCCCACCGGGCTTGACGGGAGTTGAGTCTCTTGGCTGAGCGGATGTACTTGAGGTTTTTATGATCTGTCCAGACGAGGAAGGGGGCCTTGGTTCCTTCTAACCAGTGCCTCCATTCCTCCAACGCCAACTTTACCGCCAACAGTTCACGGTTGCCAATATCATAGTTTCTTTCTGCTGGGGATAAACGTCGAGAGAAGAAAGCACAGGGATGAAGTTTCTGGTCCTCAGCGGAGCGTTGAGAGAGGACAGCCCCCACCCCCACATCAGAGGCGTCCACCTCCACCACGAATTGTCTTTCAGGGTCCGGGATCAGGAGGATGGGGGCCGAACTGAAGCGTCGTTTGAGGAGTTGGAACGCTTCCTCCGCGGCCGGAGACCAACGGAAGGGGATCTTACAGGAGGTGAGGGCCGTGAGGGGTGCCGCCACCGCACTGTAGCCCCGGATGAACCGCCTGTAGAAATTAGCGAACCCCAGGAAGCGTTGCAGCTGCTTGCGGGAGTCAGGAACAGGCCATGAGGTAACCGCTGAGACTTTGGCAGGGTCCATCTCCATATGATTATGGCCGATGATGTAGCCCAGGAAGGAGACAGATGAGGCATGGAACTCACATTTCTCAGCCTTGACGAAGAGGGAGTTCTTTAGCAGGCGTTGCAGGACAGTCTGGGCGTGGTGTACGTGCTCTTGCTTTGAGCGGGAGAAGATCAATATATCATCCAGGTACACGAACACGTATGGTGATGTCATTAAGACCCCGATAATCAATGCAGGGCCTCAGGGAACCATCCTTTTTTCCAACGAAGAAGAACCCCGCGCCGGCGGGAGACGAGAGGGACGAATGATGCCGGATGCCAAGGCGTCCTTAATGTATGTGTCCATCGCCTCCCTCTCAGGTGCCGACAGGGAGTACAGGCGCCCCTTAGGAGGAACAGAGCCTGGAAGGAGGTCAATGGCGCAGTCGTAGGGCCGATGCGGAGGCAGCGACGTGGCCCTCGTCTTGTTGAACACCTCCTGGAAGTCATGATATTCAGGACGTACCATGGAGAGATCTGGAGTAGAGCAGGAACTGGCAGGCGGCAAGGGCGTGACAGTCTGTTGAAGGCAGATCTGGCGACAAGAGGGGCTCCAACCCAAAATGGACCCCGTGGACCAGTCAATGTGGGGGTTGTGACGGCGCAGCCAGGGATAACTAAGGATCAGAGGAAGGTTTGGAGACCTTAGAACATGAAATCTGATGGTCTCGAGGTGTGTGCCAGACAGGAGCATCGAGATGGGCGTGGTCTGGTGAGTGACCCTTCCCAGGAGGTGACCATCCAGAGCGCTGGCCGGTATGGGACGGGGAAGAGGGTCCAACTCGATCTCCAGCTGCCGAGCGAGTTCCTCATCAATGAGATTAACATCAGCTCCAGAGTCAATGAAGGTGGCGAGGGTGTGAGATCCCTCAGCCAACAGGAGCTGGACATGAAACAGAGGCCGTTGAGCAGGGGCAGAGTTCAATGATCGGCTCAGCAGGATGCCCCCGTCTACCGCTGAGCCCTCCCTTTTGCTGGACACCGTGATACAAAATGGCCGGCCTGGCCACAGTAGAGACAGAGATTCCCTCAACGTCGTCTCTCCCGTTCCTCGGGTGGCAGACCGGTGCGACCCACCTGCATGGGCTCAGCTCCCGGGGTGGTTTCAGAATGGAGACTGGGGTTAGCAGGTGGTCCATGCTGATGGAGGGAGGCCCGATGATCAGCTCCCTCCAACCGTTGCTCTCTCCTTCTGGCCTGAATTCGTCTGTCCAACCTTGTAGTCAGTTCAATGAGCCCATCCAAAGAACTGGGAAGGTCGAACGAGACCAACTCGTCCTAAAAGTACGGGGCCAGCCCATTGAGGAAGGCGTCACACTGAGCTGCCATGTTCCAATCGCTCAGCCGGGCCCGGGTTCTGAAGTCGATGGCAAAGTCTGCTACTGTCCGGCTCCCCTGTCTTTGGCTCAGGAGACCCCCAGTGGCGTCAGGTCCTGCTGGAAC
>NW_024690775.1:0-595 GCF_008729295.1 Plectropomus leopardus | reverse complement strand
TTGTGAATTAACCTCCTCCTCCTCCATCCTGAGGGGAGGGGCTGGGGGCCACAGAGGGGCGGGCCCACAGATTGACTCGGTCCGGTTCTAGCCTGCTTTGAATAGGAGGGGGCAGTCAGAGATGTTGTGTCTTTGATGTTTTTCTCCAAAACTTTTTTCTTAATTTTGTGCTTTTTTTGCACTATGGCAGTGAAACTCAATTTACAGCCCGCGGGCCAAATCTGGCCCCCAGCAGGGTCCCTGGTGCCCCCCCAAACATTTTTTAATTCACAATAAAGAGTGATTCACACTGTGAGTAGTTTTTGACCTTTTAGTCTCCATAAAGTGTCAGAGATATAAAACAGCGTCAAAATAGAGCTTAAAAAAAGAGCCAGAGGAGGATCCCCCACACCCCCGACAGAGGACACAGCTGAGACACAGATGTCCTAAAATACTAGAAACGTCCAAAAATCAAAAAAATGTGCTAAAACCCTACAAATCCTAAAATCCAAATGTCCTCAAGTGAAGCAGCAGAGCATGTAGTATATTACAATATTTTTTTTTGTTTGTTTGGTTTTGTTTTAATCTAAAAACATAGTGGCATCATGACAAAAAA
>NW_024690774.1:0-326 GCF_008729295.1 Plectropomus leopardus | reverse complement strand
TTGTTTATTTTTGTTTTTGACTGGGTTTTGTTTCAATTACTTTCCAAAGTTGCTTTGCTCGTTTCAGCTTAGCTTTTATTGCATAAAAAATGTTTCGTTTTAATTTAGTTTTTACTAGTTTCAGTATTAATTTGGGATTTTTTAAATAATATGTGATCTATTTGTCAGGGACAAGATTTAGGGTATTTAGAAACATTACAATACAAGTAATATATTTCGTGAGGGTATGTGTTGGTCAGTCATGCAGACAGCCCAGTCTCAATACATGTGCACCAATGCTCCCCATCCTTATATTTTTCCATGTTTCTTTCTATTTTACGAAAGTC
>NW_024690772.1:0-278 GCF_008729295.1 Plectropomus leopardus | reverse complement strand
AATAATAATGAGAGCTCAGCGCGAGCGGCCGGATGAGACACGGAGCGATGCGTCCTGCTGTTTCTAAATAATTCATCCAAAGTCTGATTAAAGCTGAAACTAACACAAAGTCGTCTGTAGAGTCTAAAGAAGTCACTTTCACCTCTGCAGATGTGTCTGTTTCAGACACTTTGGTGCTGTGAGGAGAAGCTGCGCTCTGTCTGTCTGTCTAACTGCGCTGCTGTCGCACCATCAGCTGTTTGGTCCGCCATGATGAAATGCTGTGGCTGTCAAACACT
>NW_024690771.1:0-539 GCF_008729295.1 Plectropomus leopardus | reverse complement strand
TGTGTGTGTGTGTGTGTGTGTGTGTGTGTGTGTGTGTGTGTGTGTGTGTGTGTGTGTGTGTCTGCACTCCAAACAGAGAGCCTGGTCTGTCCGCTGAATGGAAATCACTGATGAAGAGTCCAATGCAAAAGCTTCTACATCACATGTATCAGCTTCCCTCTTGTCAGTTCGCACAGTTTCTTTCATACAGCGGATCCACATATGACCCAGTTTGCTGAACATACATTCGACCCACACTTGACCCCGTCCACGAGACTGCTGTCACTGATTTATCTCACACAGAGAGACACTTTATCTGCGACTGCAGCTCCACTCTCAACACTGCCAAGAAACAGTATTACACAAACAAAGATTTATATCAGACTAAAAACAACAGAAACAACCTCTGTGCTTTTAAGAAGCAGCTCAGGACCCATTTATATGCTCTTGCTTTGAATTAAAACCACCTTCTATTTATTTTTCTCACATGTTATGGTTATTTGTTATTAACTTGTTTTATGTTTTTTATGTGCTTTTAGAGTTTTGACTTTGTTTTTAAT
>NW_024690770.1:0-695 GCF_008729295.1 Plectropomus leopardus | reverse complement strand
TGTGTGTGTGTGTGTGTGTGTGTGTGTGTTTAAAGGTGCTGATTTAGAGATGACTGTCCCGTTGCAGCGCAGAGCTGACGAGACAAACTCCAACAATCCTGCCCGCTGTCTCCCGTGTTGCGAAATGTGTACAACTGCTATTTGTGGAAATTTGTGTTTGTGTTTATGTGTGTGTGTGTGTGTGTGTGTGTGTGTGTGTGTGTGTGTGTTTGTGGGAAATACAGTGAGAGAATGAGAGTCAACAGTGAGGGTGTGTCTGTGTGTGATAACATTTCTTCATTATATCTTGATAAAGAAATGTCTGATGAATGTTTTAAGGGTATTTTTTTAACAACTGTTTCACTGTGCCATAATGTTATGATATTTTCTTAAAACGTGTAATTTTTAGTTGAAAATGTAATACTGTAAACTGCATTCGCTACACAGAGATGTAAAACTGCCCTGTTTTCTGGTCTTTTGCATAAGACAGCTGTTAAACTGAGATTTGTACGGCGGCCCTAAGGGCTCAATACACTCCTTTGTTCATACACAGTTTTACTACTACTGAATTTCCATGACTTTGGGGAAATCTTCACTACCATACATTTTGAAATTAGTTCTTTTTCATTACTATAAAATACCTTTTTGAAATATATATATATTATGTAAAACAAATAATGAATTCAGAACAAGATTATAACTGAATATTTAAAAAT
>NW_024690769.1:0-536 GCF_008729295.1 Plectropomus leopardus | reverse complement strand
TGTGTGTGTGTGTGTGTGTGTGTGTGTGTGTGTGTGTGTGTGGATCCATATGCAGTGTGTTTTCCTTGCAGCTCGTCTCATTTTGCCTCTCAGTCAGGTGATGTGATGTGTCCTCATCATCAGGACCGCCCACAGGATCTGGCCAAGCGTTTTTTTAATTTTGAAACTCACCTGAGGAGTGTGTTTTATGACGTTTGTTGATGTGACTCAGTGTGTGTGTGTGTGTGTGTGTGTGTGTGTTTGGGCCCTGAGGGGTGGGGACGTCTCTGATTTATTGTTTGGGTGGTGAAGAGAGTGACGACTTACAGCTGAAGTCGGACGGTGAAATGAAACGCTCATACATTTATTTATTTCATGCATTTCATTGTGCGGCGTCTCGACTCGGCGCTGTTTAAAATGTGTGAGCTGGGTGTCGGCGTGTGCTGTAATCTGCTGTTTACATCTGAAGAGATGTCTGCGCAGACTGGATCTGTGCTGCTGCTTTTTTAATATCAAACAGACGGCTTCAAAGAGGAGCCAGCATCAGCTGCTGCGTG
>NW_024690768.1:0-487 GCF_008729295.1 Plectropomus leopardus | reverse complement strand
TGTGTGTGGTGTGTGTGTGTGTGTGTGTGTGTGTGTGTGTGTGTTTGGCTGATTCACTCTTGTTTTGTTGTTTTAGTTTCCAGAAGTCAAACCAGGATAAATGACGACAGTAGTTAGTAGTACAATAGTTCTGTAACATAATTTTAAATACGAAACCGTTTCTTTTTCCCTAGACTTATAAAAAATAATTTTTTAATCTCCAAGTTTCTTGCAATTTGTGGAAAATTTTTAGTCAAGTTGCTCATTTTCTTTTTTCCATGTTTTTGAAAGAAACTTTATTGGCACCATCCTGCAGCTCAGCTGAGGAGTGATGATGCTGTTTAATCAGACTCAATAACACACTCTTCTCCAGTTTCAGCTTCTCTACGCTGGCTCACGCAGCACCGAGGACTGATTTTAAAATTATGCATTTACTGTATCAAAAGTTCTATACAAATATTTATTATTATTATTAATAATAATATCTGTGAAAAATACGAGCAAAAAT
>NW_024690767.1:0-853 GCF_008729295.1 Plectropomus leopardus | reverse complement strand
TTCTAGGTCAATTTCTTTCTTTTTTTTTTACTGTCTCAATGGTTTGTTATTTTTTGTTCTTGTCAATTTTCTGGTCTTTTTTTAATAATTTCTTGCAAATTTTGGGGCCATTTGTTCTCAAGTTGCTCATTGTTTTCTTTCCATTAAAAAAAAAAATTAAGCCCTTCAAAAGGTTAAAATCGAAATTAGTCATGAAGTGATGTCATCAAGTGGCCTGTTTTGGTTTAGTGTAACCCTAAATTATGCATGATTTGATCCAAATAAGGTTCATTACAGCTGTGAAAAGGAAAAGCTGTGAAAGGTCTGAAAATGTGACTAGTTAAATCTCCACGTGTGCTCTCATTATCATGCCCCAAAAACTTGCTCCATTATGATTCACTGTCTGTCTGTGGAGGGGCTGCAGGATTTGTCCCAGTCTTGTATCTCTGCTATCAGGAGAAACTTATCTTAAACTGAAACTGTGAATTGAAGCGAAATTGTCCTTTAAACTCCCAGTTCACATGTGCAGTTCTCTTTCTATAGGTTTTGCACACTGAAAACTAGTGAAACAATCAGCAGTTTTCGTGGTGCATCATGCATGCATGCAGGTAACTCACCGCTTGATGTCCTCGAGTCTCTGTAACTCGTGGTCAATGTAAGTTTTCAAGTAATCGATCAGCTTCCGTTCAACACTGATCGCCTGCTTCACGTTCAGCAGCGATGTATACATTTCACCTACAGACACGGGAACCACAGCTACAGTCAGGAGACCCCAAATAAAGTGAACACATGTTGGATACTTCATCTCCGGCGCAGACAATGTTCCTTCTCCTCTGCAGCTGCAGCTTCAGTGACTGAGCTCCTCTCTCTGTCC
>NW_024690766.1:0-392 GCF_008729295.1 Plectropomus leopardus | reverse complement strand
CACACATCTCTGTCTGCTTGTTTTCTTTTTCTTCATCTGCCACTGTGTCACTGTTTTTCTCTGTCTTTTCTGTCTTATGCTTGATCTCTCAATCATTTGTTTTTGCACTCTTTCTAACTTTTCTTGCTCCATGCCGAGTGTCATCCCAATTATCCTTGCTGATGTATTACTACTACTACTACTACTACTACTACTACTACTACTACTACTATTACTACCACTACCACTACTACTACAACTGCTACTACGTGCGACCCAAATCCCCCCACTCAGGACTCATCATATCTCAGACCAAATGCCACCACAATCATGACAAAAAGAGCGCTCACCTCAACAATCCTTTTAAATCCCAAGCTGCTAAGCAGACCTCATAGCAGCAGTTTAGCAGTCTC
>NW_024690765.1:0-2418 GCF_008729295.1 Plectropomus leopardus | reverse complement strand
CACTGCTGTCCCTCGGGATGTGATATGAAATATGCGCATTATCACTTTCATCAAGGTCAGATGCCCTAACTGAAAATACAGGTGCTACTAAGTCGTTATTTTCACTGATATAGAATGTATATGGGCTCAGTGAAAATTGTGGTCTGTTATCATTCACATCTGACACAGCAACGCTTATTGTCTTTTCAGATGACAGTGATGGGTCACCAGTGTCCTTTGCAACAATTGTAAGTTCGTAAGAATACTTTTCTTCTCTGTCTAGTAGTGATTTAGTCACTATTGCGTACATATTGTCTTGCAAAGATGGGGATATAGCGAAAGGAACGTCCTCGCGCAGAAGGCAGGAAACCTTTCCATTTGGGCCTGAATCCAAATCATTGACGCTTATCAAAGCTACTGTTGTTCCAATTCTAGAATCTTCGGGAACTGATTTGGAGAATGATGTAACTTCAATTTCTGGAGGATTATCATTAAGGTCGATTACTTTTACTATCACAGTTTTGTATGTGGAAATGGGGATCGTGCCCTTATCCGAAGCTTGTATATCAATTTCAAAGCTTTCATTTTCTTCAAAATCGATTAAACCCGTCACTATAATTTCGCCCGTCGTTGTGTCGATATTAAATAGTTTTTGCAAATGTGTATCTACCTCCTTACCAAATGAGTAAATAATTTCGCTGTTTGCACCCTCATCCAAATCAGTTGCATTAACCTGAATAACTAACGTACCAGGAGCAGCGTTTTCATTTAAAACAGCCGAATACATATCTTTTGTAAAAACAGGTGAATTATCATTAACATCAAGCACCTCGATTAGTATTTCTATTGTTCCAGACTTCGCCGGCTTCCCACCATCAACAGCTGTGAGCAGAAGCTTGTGTTCTCTCATAGCCTCTCTGTCTAACTGCTTCTGTAAAATTAGAAAGGGCATCTTACGGTCTTCTCCCCTCTCCTTGACTTCCAAACGAAAGTGGTCATTGTGGCTTAGTTTATACTGCTGAACAGTAAACTGACCACCGTCGGGGTCGCGTGCAGGTTGGAGCTGAAACCTGGCTCCCGGTAATGTCGATTCAAAGATTTCCAGTCGCTTCTCTTTCTCTGGAAAAACGGGGGAGTGGTCGTTTACATCCAGCACCTCTATAACCACATAGTGGATTTCCAGAGGATTTTCTAGCACGGTTTTAAGGTTGATTATACACGCGTTGCTTCGTTCACAGATCTCTTCCCTGTCCACCTTCCTGCTGACATAAAGGATCCCGTCGTCATTGTTCAAACGAAAAAGGGGTTCAGTTGAACTGCCAACAATACGATATTCTCTGTCTTTAAGCGTAGCCTTGTCAATTCCTAAATCCTTCGCTATGTTTCCAACAACACTTCCCTCTCTCACCTCTTCGGAGATGGAATATCTAATCTGTGCTGAAGCTTTGCTCCAAAACATCACCAAGATAACCATGCAGGCGACGCATCTCCATCGCTCCATCCACGCCTGGCGTCCGCTTTGTTCCATTATGTTCTAAAGAAAAACAATATATCTGTACGTGATCTTCAATTGTATGGTCACGAAATAATTGTCTTTTGCCAGTTGCGATCCATCTCCAAAAAAGTCGTGGTGATTGTACAGAGCTAGTTTTCTGTTCAAGCCCCTTTACACGTAATGCCAAAAATACAGGATTCGACGAAGAGCTCTATTCACACTATTTGCCGTTTTGCCGACACCATGCGATCCAGAACGTTATTGCAACACTTTTTTTTTACAGAAAATATAGCACAATCAAAGGTTCATATGACAACGAAAACACGAGGCAAAATAGAGAAACAGACAGCTAAAACACGCAGAAAGAACTGACTTAATAGAACATTTCATTAAGCAATGGGCTCGATGGTCATTTGGTGAAAAAAAAAAAAAACTAACAAAAAAAAAAGCAGCAAACAGACATCGACATTTCCAACTGCATTCAGGAGCGTTTGGATAGATTACTTAAACGTTGTATCATCTGTCTCCAACTATCCAAGAACACGAAGTCAGCATTATGTGACATCACAAACAACTTGACCATGACAAAATCAAAACTTTAGACATTATATATTTGTTCAAAAAAGAGACCTAACTTAATTTCGTCCATGATTCTTAAATAAAACCACTACGCATCTCATATTAATGGCCTGCGAGTAAAGTCTGTGACGCAAGTAGCTCTTGGAATCAGCTTAGCCATGCCTTAACTTTGTGCATTGCGTTGGTAAGAAATTAAAACCTGGACGGTAAAAAAAAGTTTCAACGATATACACAGGAAAGGGAAACTACATTAAAAGTGAGCATTTTATGGGTTGTTGAATATGATTATTCTTTCTGATAAATTCATATGAAACATAGAGACTTCCCCAAAAAACAGTTATTAGTGCCAATATGCTTCAACATGA
>NW_024690764.1:0-352 GCF_008729295.1 Plectropomus leopardus | reverse complement strand
ATTTTATTAATAGTAGCAATATAAGTACATTATCATTATTATTTATTTAAATTATTATACAATTACTGAGGACTACATCCGTCAATTTCAGTTGAGAAAAAAGACACATTTGCCAAGAACATGTTGAAAAAGCTTTATTTTAAAACAACAACAACAACAACAACAACAACAAAAAGTAAGACACCAGAGTTAGTCAAATTACATGAGGTGCTTGAAATGTAGGTAGGCTACTTCATACAGGTAAATGTATGTCTCTTTGCTGCTTTGGGATTATATGTGGCCGGTGCCGGTCTGAATGAAGGCGACCCAACACGCAGTCTTTTGTGGTGTGTTGCTTCATATTTTGGGTTCC
>NW_024690763.1:0-390 GCF_008729295.1 Plectropomus leopardus | reverse complement strand
TTTCAAGCCAACGCTGCTCTGACTTTCTCTTTTTTCTTGTCTTGTTCTGTTTGATTGTTCTCAGGTTCTTGTTGCTGTTTATGGCTTCACATTTTTAAGTTAACCTGTGAAATAAATTTTATCTGGTTTTAAAATGCATCGCAAAAAGACCATTTCCGTCCTTACAGCTGATTTTGCATACAAACATGCGGCGTTTGTTTTATTTCGGTGACGGCGGCTGTGGACACGGACCTTTCCTAAAGACGTCAACATCTTGAAGTCGATGTTCCTTCGGTGTCGGAGGATTCGGAGGATCCCGTCCAGATAAACCTGATCTTTACTGAAGCAGCCTGAGACACAAACACAGCAACACACAGGAAGTTATTCTGCAGTCTGACCCAAAAGTCACAA
>NW_024690762.1:0-920 GCF_008729295.1 Plectropomus leopardus | reverse complement strand
CTGCCATCAACAATGCTGAAAATAAGATTTGAGCCACATGGAATAAGAAAAAAAATCCAGTTTTGTTGCGAAGTCTAATATTACAGTGTGCTGAACAGAAAAATAGAGACTCTACAGTTACACAGTACGTTCAGCAGGCAGCCTAATGCAGAGTGATTTACAGTATGAGACCAATTACACTCCTATATCACCATAATTAGCCAAAGCAGCAGTATGAAGGTCAGGGGTCAGAGCTGCGGCTCACTAACAATATTCATGAATGATCAAAGAGAAAAAGCAGCTCCAGACACAAAGACAGTTTTTTTAAGGAGACAGAAGCCGACTTCTCGCTCTGAAGTCTCCGAGGCTCCGATTCAAATCCGAACACAACAAATCCCAGCAGCACTGAAGGGGAGGAATCACGAGCGGTACGTGAGGATAAATTCATTGTCTCTCCCTCCAGACAAATATCTCACTCTCCGTTATCTTTTCATCTGTAGCTTTTCTGCAATGAAATTCTAATGCCAGTTCATAAATCAAACACTCTATTGTTTGAAAAACGAAAAAAGATGTCTCAAATATCTTTGTGCCAATAATGCAGACCAGATGGAGGGGGGGCTGCTTTCATGTGCGGAGGGGTCTGGTGGTTCAGTGCACCCCCGCACCCTCCTCTTCTCCTCCATGAATGTTGCATATGATAATTCAGAACCTGAGAGTCAAATTAACAGAGTGGAGAGACGGACAAGGAGACGACGGAAGGAAGACGAGGAGAGCGAGGAAGAGACAGCGAGGGCTTTGCTTTGCTAACAAAATCAAACATGATTAGTCATCATAAGTTTGCTCAAATGGGTTGTGATGATGATTAACATGATTTATGATGCCACAGTGTCAACAGCCAATAGGAGCGCTCTCTCCGGATGACATCAGCACAGCCGTAGCGA
>NW_024690761.1:0-870 GCF_008729295.1 Plectropomus leopardus | reverse complement strand
CACACACACACACACTGTATACTATACACACACACACTGTATACTATCCACACACGCACAGTATATACACACACACACACACACAGTATATGCACACACACAATGTATACTATACACACACACACACACACACTGTATACTATACACACACACACACACAGACAGTATATACACACTATATACTATACACACACACACAGTATATACACACTGTATACTATACACACACACACACACAGTATATACACACTGTATACTATACACACACACACACACACACAGTTTATACACACTATACTATACACACACACACTCACACACACACACTGTATACTATACGCATACACACACACAGTATATACACACTGTATACGATACACACACGCACATACTCTGTATATACATATATGCTGTGTGTGTGTGTATATATACTCTGTGTGTGTGTGTGTGTGTTTGTGTGAGAGAGAGAGAGAGACGTAAATCTTTGGAGGCTCAGAGGTGTGATGATGTCACAGGTGTGATGATGTCAGCGGAGGCGGGGCCTGTGTGAGCATTAAAACGGCAGCGTGCCGGTGGCGGCTGACACACAGATCAGTGTGTGTGTGTGTGTGTGTGTATGTGTGTGTGTGCTTGTGCTTGGCAGCAGGCAGGCTGGAGCCCTGGTACTCCTACACCCACTGGTTCCCCATGGCCTCGTCCCATGTGATGAAGGCGGGCCCCGAGCTGGCCCCGGGCCCCGAGCTGGCCCCCCGCATGCAGCCCGCCATGATGATGTTCTCCAGCAAGTACTGGTCCAAGAGGGGACTGTCCCTGGACTCAGCCATGTTCCAGCAGCAGAGACACACCGGGGGACAGATGGTCAGTGCTCCT
>NW_024690759.1:0-314 GCF_008729295.1 Plectropomus leopardus | reverse complement strand
TGTGTGTGTGTGTGTGTGTGTGTGTGTGTGTGTGTGTGTGACGTCAGATAGGACTTTTAACATGGGTTAAAACCTGTGAAATAAATAATAATCACATCTTCACAGAAACCCTGACATCCTGGAAGATAGAGATATGCATTTTAAACACCCAGGTTCTTGTCTTGTTTGCAGATATGGATCCTGTGCAAACATGAATAATCTAATATCTTGTGCACACAAGATCAATATCCTGCATTAAAGTACAAATTCATGAACACGCTGTCAAAGACTGTGTGGAGAACAATGTTTAAGACGTTCTGCATTCCCATGACTTT
>NW_024690758.1:0-358 GCF_008729295.1 Plectropomus leopardus | reverse complement strand
AACACCTGGATCTGTGAAACACCTGGATCTGTGAAACACCTGGATCTGTGAAACACCTGGATCTGTGAAACACCTGGATGGAGGTAAGGTGGCTGTTTATTGTTTGATGTAATGAGCACTGTGTTTATGAATAAGCTGTTTACTAAGATGTGAAGCTGCTGAACTTTTTTAAAGATGAGTGTGAAGATAAAATTAGTTTTTTAGACGAGTCAGACACTCGGATCTGGATCAGAGTCCTTTAACAGTTCTCATCAATCTGTCGACTCTCTGAGCTGCAGATGATTATTCTGGATAATATGTGACAATCTTTGACCCTTTAGTGACTGTTTGTTATTAACCCCTTAATGACCGTTTGTCT
>NW_024690757.1:0-944 GCF_008729295.1 Plectropomus leopardus | reverse complement strand
GCAGCCAAATTTGCTTCTTTTAAGTGCAAGTATGCTTAAATCTAGGGTGTTTGGCCTTAAATTTGACAGGCCATTTTTGCAGTGTAAGTCTGTCTGATTGTAGCATTATATCTCAATTGTGCCTTTCTCTTCATGAAGACTGTTTTTATGCCTCCTTGTGGGTGATAGCCGTGGCCAGAGGCACTATATTTTTGGGTTGTCCATACCTCCGTCCCACTCTTGTGTAAGCTACGTATATCTAAAGAATGCCTTGAGGGATTTTTTTGTCAAATTTGGCACAACTGTTCACTGGGACTTACGATGGATCGACCTTGCCTCAGTCTCATATTTGTGAGCATAATATCTCAAAAACCCCTTTAGTAAATTTCTTCTAAAATTAGGCACAAACATTCAATTGGACTCAACCATTATCTGATTAGAATCTAGTGTTCATAGGTCAAAGGTCAAGGTCACTATGACCTCGTCCATCTCATTCTCATGAATGAATTAAGAACACCAGGAGGGAATTCCTTTAAATTTGGCAAGAACGTTCATTTGGACTCATTGATGAAGTGATTAGAATTTGGTGGTAAAAGGTCAAGGTCACTGTGACCTCGTTTGTCTCATTCTTGTGAACATGATATTGCAAGGATGCCTTGAGGGGATTTCTTTAAATTTGCCACAAATGTTCACTTGGACACAGCAATGAACTGATTAGAATTTGGTGGTCAAAGTCACTGTGACCGCTCAAAATGTTTTTTAGGCCAAAACTCAACAGTTCACACACTAATTATGACAACATTTCACAGACATGCTTAATAGGATAAAAGTATGAAGTGATGACATTTTGTATCCCAAGGGTCAAAGGTCAACTTTACTGTGACATCATAATAATGTCTGCAAAAACACTTTTCTGGCCATTATTTAACATCATATCTCAGGAACAGAAGAGAAGACATTTGGAT
>NW_024690756.1:0-211 GCF_008729295.1 Plectropomus leopardus | reverse complement strand
CGCGATGCTTTTTGGTATGCTATCACGAGGGAAGTTGTATAATATCACAAGAGAAGTCACATGAAACCACTCAAAGGACATGCCGTCATCTCACAATTGTATTAATCGAAATTTTGAAAATATCGTTTAACTTTTGCACAAATCTATGATGGGGGGGGGGGGACGGCATAGTATACCTTTAACCGCAGCTAAGGCTGCCTCTATCCAATGC
>NW_024690755.1:0-550 GCF_008729295.1 Plectropomus leopardus | reverse complement strand
GTGTGTGTGTGTGTGTGTGTGTGTGTGTGTGTGTGTGTGCTCGAGGGTTATGCAGAATTTCTCCACACTTGTACACGAGCCAGTGCATACCAGCACTCGCAATAAGAACTCTGAAAGCAAAACTGGACTTTGGTCCAGAGTTTCACATACAAATCTTATTTATTTTCCCGCACGGGGAAATTTGTGTGGTTCAGTGCTCCTGAAATTAAAACAACATAAATTTCACAGTAAAACTATAGAGTAGTACTCACAATGACCACAACACAATCATAATGAAACATAATGAGACCTGTAGGAAAAGCTGCATGTTATGTGGGCCACTGACTTGGGGAATAAAATATATTTTTATCTCCTTTTTTATTTTATTTTCTTTCTTTCTTTGATTTATTTTTTTTTTTTTTGGAAAAGATACTTTTCCAGGTCAGGTTGCTGCTGCTCCTAATAAAGTAATAAGTGCTATTCCACAAGGCTGTTATTATTATATTTACTGGGGTGGGGACACATCACCCCAGATTTCCAATGTATTCAAAATGTGTCCCTCAATATTTTG
>NW_024690754.1:0-1033 GCF_008729295.1 Plectropomus leopardus | reverse complement strand
GCACGGGGATGTTTGACAGACTCGCCCGGCAGAGTCTCTAAGGTTGACCTGTCCTCTCTGTTCACTGGTGACAGGAACCAGTTTCCTCGGCTATGTGAGACAGCTGGCAGCGGCGGAGACTGCAGCTCCGAGCCGGTGAGGATTCCTCACACTGTAAGTCAAGAGAGACACACAACTTATTTCACCGTAAACACAGATAATTGTCCATGATACTAAGCAGCTGCCCTGCATATAACATGTAGACATAACTAACACAAAGTAGCAGCCTCTTTGTAGAAAAAAAAAAAGTTTTGTGTTGCTAGGCAACAGCTGTCACTTCCAGCCATTGGAACTATTTGTGTCTGCAGAGCCAAAAAAAAAAAAACTGTATGTGCACTGTATACCATTAAGGTCATAATATACTGTATACTGTCCGCTCCTCCTCTCATAAAAAAAACCTGCATGGTCAATCTGCAGACATATTGAGATCATTAGCTTGTGATTCCAAAACGTCAGGCCTCCTTTGGGTCACAGGACACATCTGGGGGTTCAGGAGATGATAAATGTAGCTGAAAATAAGAAAAAACTACGTTTTTCTACACAAATTTATAAGCAGCATTTAAACTTTTTTAATTCAAATTTACATACTTCTAGACTTCCTCTTATTGTCTCAAACAGCTATTTAAATGAAACTATCTGACTCAATGAGAGGGAAAATCTCTCTTAGGAGGAGTAACCAGCTACTCATCTGAGACAATTATAACATTCAAGCAGCATCAAATGGAGAAACTGGCAAGTTCAAGTTCCTCAAGATTGTACTAATGTTCAGAAATAACACTCAGTGTGCTTATTTATTTAATGTTTAATTGATAACAATGCATTATATTTTTAAACAATCATTTGCTTTTGAATGTAAAGTAAGCTAGTATAGCTGTCACATTAATGTAATGGACTATAATGTACTAGAATTCTCTCTTAAAGTGAAACATCACAAAATTAGGAATTCCCGTATTTTATTTCCATGGACTAGGAAAGTTCAGTCAATATTTGTGAA
>NW_024690753.1:0-503 GCF_008729295.1 Plectropomus leopardus | reverse complement strand
TAAGAACCGATTTTGACCATATTTCCAGCCTCCATTAGTTACTATACATTACGGGTCGACAGATTATTATTGGGGCCGATATTTGGCATTTTGCAATTATGTGTATCAGCGTTTTATTTTAATGATCACCGGTAAAGTTAGTTAAAAAGTGCAAAGAAAGTGTAAGCATGGTAGGAACTTTTACTTTGTGATACCTCAGGGAGGGTTTTTATTTATTAATTTTTAATTTGAATTTCTTCTTCAGAAAAAAAAGTTAGTGGGAATTTTCTGTAGCCTATACAATATTGAAAGCTCTAGTTTTGATTAAACATTTGCTAAAGACGTTTGAACAAAGTTTTGTGTTGGAGTTAGTTATAATCCAAATTCTAAACACTTACAGAAAGATTTTTCATTTTTATTGTAAATGCATATTGTTTCCAAATATCGGTTATCAGTCTCATTTTCTACTAATAATCGATATCAGTTGAAAAAACAACATCGGTCGACTCTACATTACTATGTGT
>NW_024690752.1:0-869 GCF_008729295.1 Plectropomus leopardus | reverse complement strand
GTGGAGAGAGAGGCGTCATTTACCTTTAGTAACTCTGGGAGGCTCGAGGAAAAATATATGCAGCTTCGGGGATGGTTAAAAAACAAGTTTCACGCAGCCACCCTCCTCATATCCTCTGATAAATACAGAACAGTGCCTTAGTTGGTTACATGTATTTTAAATCAGGAGAGTACATGGGGAGTTCCCACCTCTGCACACATCTGTCTGCTGTCATTTATATCACACACAGCCTACAAAATAAAACCTGCTGATCGGACTGAGCGCGATCGGCTAGCTAACGCTGTTTAGCATGTTTCTGACGCTGCACTTGAACCACAGTGACACCTTCATCCTCCTCTATAACCTGCGTAACATGTCAAACTATCAGCTAAAACTACACTGATCAACATCTTCCGTGTCTAACAGGAAACTCACGCTGTCGACGTTCAGGTTCCATTTCCCCGGTTCGGACACGGCACCGATCGGCCCGATCAGCCCCGTCAGCACCAGCAGAAGCAGCGCAGAGGACCAGAGTCCCGGCCCGGTCCGACCCTGTCCCGAGGAGCCCGTCATTTGCGACCCAGGAGGAGAGAAGAAACCAGCAACAGCAACAAGCCACCGCGACAACTCACAACAAGCTGCTACACACTTCCTGGTTCCGGCTGACGTCACCAGAGGAGGGAAGATGCTTTCAGGGACCGTGGGAAAATTGAAATGCGAAAATTATAGTATTTTATCGTACCAATAAAATAATAATAATAACAAATATCTTTTCACTTATCCTCCCATTTTCATTTTATTATGAAAATTATATATGTGTCTTTTATATCTTTTGTATGTATTGTCTTGCTCTTATCTGGACCATTGAGTCTGTAATAAAGTTTATTATT
>NW_024690751.1:0-464 GCF_008729295.1 Plectropomus leopardus | reverse complement strand
ACACACACACACCGAGAGACCAAAAAATTGGCAAAAAAAAATCTTTTTAAAAATAAACTTAAAAAACGGCGTTAAAGAAGCCACGCCCACGTGCCTCAGGTGTGAGGTCACAGTTTAACCCTTTGTTGTTCTTCTCGGTGCGTCTGCAGGTGTTTGAAGTGGACCCTGTAACTGCCGCCTCGTTGCCATGGTGACGATGACCATGATGGGATGGTGTTACCTGAAGCTGATCCACATCTGGACACAAACTGGACTTTTGGACTTTTTACGGTTAAAATAACCTGATTGATACTGACAGAGTTTGTCCGTCCCCCGCTCAGGGGACGGCAGTCAGAGGACGGAGACAGGTTTCGTTTTGTAAATAATAAACTTCAGCTTTTATTTAAGAAAACGAGACTCAAAACTTTTCTGCTTTTAACGTGAGAGAGACAAAACCACAAAGAGACAAAACCACAAAGAGACAA
>NW_024690750.1:0-248 GCF_008729295.1 Plectropomus leopardus | reverse complement strand
TGTGTTTAACAGCCAATCACAGTGCTCGATGTACACAGAAGACAAAGATTTGATTAATTTTTAGTTTTTTTAAGAAAAGATGCAAAAAAAAGAGCATATATCTATTCAATTCAATTCAATAATCATCAATAATTGTATTCATTTATTTCATTTAGTTTTCCTTAACAAATATAATTTTTCTGAACATTTTCCCTTTTTTTAAAAAAAAAAAAAAATTTTAATAGTCTCTCTTTTTAAAGTAAATATTT
>NW_024690749.1:0-854 GCF_008729295.1 Plectropomus leopardus | reverse complement strand
CATACATACATGCATACATACATACATGCATACATACATACATACATGCATGCAAAGGTTTATTTGTTATCCTAAAGGCATTTTGGTACAGTAAATACTTCAACGATATACCTTCATTATAAATGAAAGTATTGAATGAATGAATGCATTTGTTTTTACGTACGACGTAACCAGTTACATGTGTTTTGAAACAAAGAAACATCTTTTCCACCAGATTTGGCTGCAGTATTTTTCACATCTCTGTTTTCTTTTTAGAAAATGCCTGATTTGAATGAGTGAAGTAATGATTCGAAACAGAAAAGCACAGCGAGAACGTCGGAGTGTATGTTTTCTTCACTGTACAGGAACGATGGCCAACGACACCGCCAGCCAGCTGTCTGTGTATTCCTTGAAAGGAAAATGTGAAGTGTGGTTTACAGTATCTCACCCCTCCTCCCTCTTGTCCATCAGGCTCTGGTCTCCTTAAGATTGTGTGGGAATCACATTGCGACACTCCCGGCCCCCAGTAAGTGGAAATGCTCTCAGCTCAGGACCCTCGATCTTTCCAGGAACCAGCTGGGCAAGTAGGTCCTCACTGCAGCCCCCCCGCTGCCAGCTGTTAGAGAACAACACATTCATTCACAGTGGAGTTTAAATAAGGTCGTGTGAGAGACATTGTACACTTTTAATGCACATCGCAGCATTTCTGTCTACCAGTGTGTGAAATTAATCCTGTGAAACCTGAGCAAACTGCTTTGATAAACATAGGGGGGGAGACAACAAGCAACGTAACAAGACATGGTCCAAAAATGAACAACGAAGTTACAAGACTATATCATGCTGGTCTTTAAGTTCAGTTTCTGCCTCTCTTGCAT
>NW_024690748.1:0-406 GCF_008729295.1 Plectropomus leopardus | reverse complement strand
GCCTGATATACCAGAAAAAAAAAAAACTTTTGGGTCATTCTTGAGGACATAGGACATTTTTTTATGTTTTGTTTTTAACCCTTTATTCATCTTGCAGTGCATACATATAACCAAATACAAAGTCAACAAAGTGATGATATTGGATTGGATATTGGATAAAAGTACGAAAACAACAACAATATTGAACATAATGATACTAAAAAAAAAAGAAAGAATAGAAAAAAAGACAATGAAATTAAATAAAAACAAATAAAGCATGTTTGGGTTTAGAGTTTTACAGGATGGGCCTGGTTTGGTGTTATTAGTTCTTTCTGTTCATGTCTATGTACATACACTTTAAAAAAAAAAACAAAAAAACTTTTTCTCTTTCTCTTTCCTGCTTTCTTCATTTTCCTTTTCATTCCTT
>NW_024690747.1:0-798 GCF_008729295.1 Plectropomus leopardus | reverse complement strand
TGTGTGTGTGTGTGTGTGTGTGTGTGTGTGTGTGTGTGTGTGATTACCTGTGTGTTTTGAGGTGGTATTTGAGATGAGCCGGCCAGGTGAACGTCCTGCAGCAGCCCTCAAACGAGCAGCGGAGGATCTGCTTGGAGAGGGGGCGGCTGGCCCGAGACGGCAGCTCTCGCTTGTCCCCGTCCGCTGTCAGACTGTGTGTGTGGTCACCTAGGCAACAAAAGAGGAAAGTGAGCTGAGGTCCTGCAGGAAAACAATTCAGGACTGCCAGGTGGCCGGCCTCTGGAGCCCGGCTGTATAAAAGCTAATCATCGAGTGCTGAGTGAGACCTGCCGAACAACTGTGGCCAAAAGAACACCACCCGAAGCTGAACGCAATCACTCCCTTTTCACCTGCCCGGACTCCCCGCGCTGGATGCCTTTAACAGGCCAAATTTTGCTTACGGCGTGCCGGCAGTAATGCCCCAATAACTGACACCCCGCTGCTGACAGAACTTGTCTAATCTACAGCGAGTTAGTGGGAGGGCGCCATTAAACAGGCTCAGATAGTGGAGGTTTAATCCACCACTGAAACCACTTACAGGCTGCTGCAGACATTCATTTAACCAAGTATTTTAAGCTCCTGTTTAACCCTTTGACAACAAAACACAACAGTGAAGCAACCAAGAAAAGTCATGCAAATTGCACAAAATTAGACTTAAATTAAATTGAAACGCTAGGAAAAAAATATCCCCAAACATTTAGGATAATATTTATAATCTATTATTATTAATATATTGTTTTTGGGTTTTTTTTAAGTCTC
>NW_024690746.1:0-251 GCF_008729295.1 Plectropomus leopardus | reverse complement strand
TGGCAATTTTAAGAGTGCTGCATCCCTCTGCAAGATATCTCACTATTTTTGACTTTTCGGAGCCTGTCAAGTCCCTCTTCTGTCCCATTTTGCCAAAGGAAAGGAAGTTGCCTAATAATTATGCACACCTGATATAGGGTGTTGATGTCATTAGACCACACCCCCTCTCATTACAGAGATGCACATCACCTGATATGCTTAATTGGTAGTGGGCTTTCGAGCCTATACAGCTTGGAGTAAGACAACATGCA
>NW_024690745.1:0-910 GCF_008729295.1 Plectropomus leopardus | reverse complement strand
AAAATTTCATCACAACATCATAGTATATGTTTTCAAATATGTCATAAAAATATCATAGTAAATGTCATGGAAAATGTCATAAAAATCACACAGGTCCTAGGACAGTATCTTGCAAAAAATGTCATGAAATAATCATGGTATAGTATGTTGTTAAAATGTTATTAAAACATCATCGTGTAGCATGTCGTCAAAAATGTCATCAAAACGTCATAGTATATTATGTCTTCAAATATATCACATAAATGTCATAGTAAATAAAAGCCATAAAAATGTCATAAAAACTGCACAGATACTAGGACAGTATTTTGTAAAAAATGTCATGAAAACATCATGGTATAGTATGTTGTAAAAATGTAATTAAGACATCATATGTTATCAAAATGTTATTAAAAGTTCATATTACAGTTTGTCATCTAAAGTATCACCAAAATCATCATAGTATAGTATGTCAAGGAAAATGTCTTGAAAACAACATCACATAGTATGTCATCAAAAATGTTATGAAAACATCATGGCATTGTATTAAATGAATATCGCAGAAACGAAATATATTTTGTCATCATAATGTCATAAAAACATCATAGTTTAATCTGTTGTCAAGAATGTCAGAAAAAACATCATAGTATATTATGTCATCAAAAATTTTATGAAAACATCATAATATAGTATGTGGTCAAAACCGCCATGGAAATATCATACCATAGTATATCCTCGAAAGAATTCTTAAAAACATCACAGTAAAGGATCTTTCAAAAAAGTCACAAAAATATAATACTATGGTATGTGGTTGAAGATGACATAAAAATCCATGGTATTGTTTGTGTTGAAAATGCCATTAAACCTGACTCTTCTCCGCTTTGCCCTTTGGGGTAAATTAAGTCAGAAGGTCCAAAACCCAGCACCTAATGAT
>NW_024690744.1:0-262 GCF_008729295.1 Plectropomus leopardus | reverse complement strand
TTTAAAAAAGAAAAAAGAAAGTGAAATGCCACCAACAGGCATTTTGAAGGCCCTCCTCCCATTAGGGTCACTGGTCCCATTTCACTCCCACTACTATGCCCCTGATTAGGGCCCCCTAAAGTGCCAACAATGAAACAAAAATTGCTTACCATTTTTTTGCCTTTCATTTAGAATATGTCAAAATTACAGCTGTGTGACACATAGCCTGCCAGTAATGACACAAAATGACGATAATTAAAAAGTGTCCAAAATCTTAATTTAC
>NW_024690743.1:0-1038 GCF_008729295.1 Plectropomus leopardus | reverse complement strand
AGTATGGAGTATGGAGTATACAGTATGCAGTATGGAGTATGCAGAATGCAGTATGGAGTATGCAGTATGAAGTATGCAGTATGGAGTATGGAGTATACAGTATGGAGTATGCGGTATGCAGTATGGAGTATGGAGTATACAGTATGGAGTATGCAGTATGAAGTATGCAGTATGGAGTATGGAGTATGCAAACAAAAGCGAAATCCACAGTATGCCAGAAATACCCGGATGTCATACTGATTCGGAAAAAATCCTCAGTATGCATCGGACCAGTCTGCCTCGCCCACTGTTTCCCACAATGCATTGCGTGGAGAGCACAGCTGTTGTTGTCGTGTCACCAGCGGCTCAGCCATCACACAGCTGCACAGACCTAACCCACCAGATGGGGTCCTTGGTTTGTCCCGGTGTTACACTTTATTAATTTGGCCAAAATCAGATTTTAATCTTATAAGGTCATTTACAGTACTTTTACCAGGCAAACACATACCGATGTCTGCTAATAAGAGTACAATTACACAGGAGACACAAATGAATTTATTCTGTCTTTATTGTTTGTTAGAGATGACTTTTTTGGCTTTTCTTGCCTTTATTATAGCGCAGGTAGAGCGTGACAGAAACGGGGGAGACAGAACGGGGACGACACAGCAAAGGACAAAAGCCGGAATCGAACCCCGACCGCTACTAAAAACTCAGCCTACATGGGGCGCACGCTGTATCACTGAGCCAGAGGCCGCCCCGACAGGAGTGAACTGTCACCGCCACACGAGCTCGCGAACATAACGGCGGTACATCAGGTCACTTCCACCTGTTATAAAGGTGTTCTTCATCTCACAGGTGAGCCTTCATCACCGTCGTCTGTACACGTATCACCTGTTTACTCCGTTTCAAACCGTAAATCGATGCTACGCGGTACCGGTTTTGCTATTGTTTGCTTCCAGCCAAGTCTGGCTCAGGATACACCAGGATCCACCTGAACAATTATACTGCATACTACTGTGGAACGCAGTATGTAGTATGTAGTGGATACTGCATACTGAG
>NW_024690742.1:0-342 GCF_008729295.1 Plectropomus leopardus | reverse complement strand
GTGTGTTCTGCGTGTTTTTAGCGTGTGTTTTGCGTGTGTTCTGCGTGTTTTTAGCGTGTGTTCTGCGTGTTTTTAGCGTGTGTCCTGCGTGTGTTCTGCGTGTTTTTAGCGTGTGTTTTGCGTGTGTTCTGCGTGTTTTTAGCGTGTGTTCTGCGTGTGTTCTGCGTGTGTTCTGCGTGTGTTTTGCGTGTTTTTAGCGTGTGTTTTGCGTGTGTTCTGTGTGTTTTTAGCGTGTGTTTTGCGTGTGTTCTGCGTGTGTTTTGCGTGTGTTCTGCGTGTTTTTAGCGTGTGTTCTGCGTGTGTTCTGCGTGTTTTTAGCGTGTGTTCTGCGTGTTTTTAGCG
>NW_024690741.1:0-251 GCF_008729295.1 Plectropomus leopardus | reverse complement strand
ATTTTTTTGAGATGAGCATGAAATTAATTTATTTTTATATATCTTTAATTTATCTTTTTTGTTTTGTAAATTTGCAGCATGTTTACTAATAATCATGTTTTAGGAATTGTGAATTGGTCGCTCCAAATTCGTTAAGATTAATAAGAACATTAAGATTATTTATTTACTGATAAATAACGGTAAATAAATTTGATTAATTTTTTAAAATTTTATTTTAAAACTAACATCTTATTATTGGAGATTTTCATACA
>NW_024690740.1:0-788 GCF_008729295.1 Plectropomus leopardus | reverse complement strand
CTTCAGACCTGAACCGAGACTCTCATGACCCTCAGGGGCCGAGGTCACCGTCTGCAGAGGCCGAGGGGGATTTTAGGGGATTTGAGGGTCAGACCGGGGTGAGGGGGGGCGGACTGTCTGCTCCGGTGTTTTATATGACGACCCCCCCAATCTGGTATAATGAGGACCCAGATGGGAGGCGGGTGCATGTAATCCTGAACGTGCGGTCGGAGACACGGCGGAGTTTAGTTCGCACAGGAAGCTGAATGATTCATCATCAGCTGATCAGACGGACTGAGACATGATGTCCTCATGTCCCCTCACGTCCGTCTGTCGTAGACAAACGTGGACAGACGTGGTTTTCGGTCTGCTTTGCAGCTGCAGATTTGTTTGCTATTTAATCATTTTCATCCTTTTTACTGATTTTATTGCAGTTTCTAACTTTTGACAGCCGTTGCTTATACTTTTTGTTTTTATTGAATAAACTGCCATCAGAGGTGACATATCCCTTCAGCCCTGCTGTAAAGAGCTTAATGCTCCATCAGTTTCCCCTGAACAGACAATCACTGATGATAGAGACAGAAAAAAGTCCCCCAAATCACCCAACTGCCGTGCACAGTGGCCGTACCAAAGACTACAAGATGTATTGGAGGAGTGATTGTTGTAGGAGACATCTGACTGCTGACTGAGTGTCGGCTCAGTTCGGCCCCTGAAGATCAACCTTTACGTGACTCTAGTCTGAAAACAGCTGCCGGGTTTCATTCAGTGTCGGACTTGAGTGAGGTGCTACTCCAGTTTGCAGCAGCCGG
>NW_024690739.1:0-344 GCF_008729295.1 Plectropomus leopardus | reverse complement strand
AGCAGAGTGTGTGTGTGTGTGTGTGTGTGTGTGTGTGTGTGTGTGTGTGTAGTTTTGTGCTTACCTGTGCTTTGTGCCCAGGGCAGTGGCTCCTGGTGATGCCAGGTGAGAATACAGCGGTGGTACTCTGGTCTGGGATCCAGCTTCACGTCACAGGAAAGCTGAAACACACATACACACATAAAATGTTACTGAAATATTTAGATTTAATCTTGTCTTCAACCACAAATTCAAGAGTTTGAATTGAAACATTAAAGGAATAGTTCAAATAGTAATTAAAAACTTCCAAATTTCTGGCAAATACAATTAAGTTACCCAGACTTAGACAAGATGATTAATACTAT
>NW_024690738.1:0-760 GCF_008729295.1 Plectropomus leopardus | reverse complement strand
CACACACACACACACACACACACACACACACACACACACACACACACCAACAGCTCCCGACCTTTGCTCCCTGCACTCCAGCCGACCTCTCAGGTAAGAGCTGCGGCGGTAACTTAAATCTGTTGACACCGCGGCTGACCCCGTGAGAGGATGTGGGAAAAGGAGAGAGAGGAGTGTGTGCTGCATTCCACGTCGGGGTAACCGATGGGAATTTACGACAGCATCAAAAAGATAGGGTGCCCTACATCGCCCGCCGTCTATCTGCATCTTTGTGTGTGTGTTGCCGTAGCAAACTGTGATTTGCAGGCCGCAGTCCTTCCCGACTTCACACTGCATCAATCACGCAGCGTCTCATTCCGTAAATGTCACCAGTTTTTTACAACACACGAAAGTCCACGACATCACTCAGACTGCAGCCGACCCGTGGCGAGAGAAACTCTCCATCGCACACGTGTGTCAGAAACAAAGGATCATGGATCCTCTGAAACAGACCTCAGTATACAGCCTGTGCTCTGCCTCTGCACTCCCATATATGACCTACAGCGTGCAAACATGAGGAAAAACATATAAAACAACCACAAATTTCATCTTCATCCTTCAAAAAAAGAATAGAGAACAAAAACACTTCCAGAGAACCAACAAACCCACTTTTTATCAAATTAAAAGCACTTAAATTCAAAGATCTGGTTATTCCAAAACAATTAAAATCTTACAGAAATAAAAATCATCGACTAATGAGGCAGAATAATCCCACCTACTC
>NW_024690737.1:0-694 GCF_008729295.1 Plectropomus leopardus | reverse complement strand
CACTGAAAGGGTGGGGGCACGCTCTTGGGCGGACAGGCCCTGGAAATTTCCGTTGTATGTTTCAGCGCTTTTCAGGATGGGAGGGGTTTGGAGTTTGGGGGGGTGGGGGGGTCTGGGTTGGTGTTTTGGGGACTTGGCAGCCAGCCAGCCACAGCAGGAAGCTTGCTAGTTTCACACGGACAAAAAAAGCAGTCCTGGACACTGCCTGGCTATCTGAGTGCAGCACTCCAGTCATCACCCGAAAAAACAGGAACTCAGAAATGTAGTTTGCACGGGTGGTGGCACAGATTGACTGCTACTTACTCACAGCTGCACTCAACTTTCATATTTTGTTGATAAAGTAAAAGGCATCAGCAAGAGAGGATGTACTTCCCTTTTTCCTTTCAGCTGAGTCACTTCCAGACCTCCATTAGACAATGTCTTATTTTCAGCTGTCATCAATTCACCCTATATACACCTGCCTTTACCACAATACAAACACTGCCAAGGAGTCACTGTGGGTTAATATCGAATAAGTTATGTGTCAAGACACTTTTTTTTGTTTGGAAAATGTCCCCTCAGCTGGACTCAATATGTAAACATCCTCATTTACTGAACCTAAACAGGCAATCAGTCAGATCCTATTTTAAGTACATTTGACAATAGAGGATCCAAAGCCTATTTTTAGTCTGTGTGGAAACTGGCCAGCTCACAA
>NW_024690736.1:0-550 GCF_008729295.1 Plectropomus leopardus | reverse complement strand
ATTTTATTTATAGGTGCTTTCAAAACACTTAAGGTCACCTTACGAGGCAGAGTTAAATACAACAGTGTAACAACAGATCAAATATAATTAAGAAGACAAATTTTCAATGTATAAAATGATATGTACAAAAGCTGTGTGACCGGATCCAGCTGTATAGGGATCAGACTGAATATGCAAGTTTTTAATTGCGATTAATCGCAGAATTTCAATATTTAATCGTGATTAATCACATTTTTTAATCAATGTTTTCAATTCCATTATTTAGCTTTTTAAAAACTGTTCCAAGGTCCATATTGACAAGTTAAAGCAATTCACAATTCATGAATCAAATGTCAGCAAAAAATGCATGGCACTAAAGGAGAGAAGAGCTTTTTAAAGTTGTAGTTCTTCAATGTGGAGCCAATTTTTTAAAATATTGTATTAACTATTGGCTATTGGGTGGCAGTAGTATAGTACTGCATGATATCATCAGCATATCATATTTTTTATGTCAAAAGTAATGACTGAAATGTTGTGGAGTAGAAGTACAAAGCAGCATAAAATGGAAATA
>NW_024690735.1:0-851 GCF_008729295.1 Plectropomus leopardus | reverse complement strand
CACACACACACACACACACACACACACACGCACGTATGCAGAATCCAGGGTAGAGTTCGCTGGCCCCACACTGCCTCAGTGACCCACCACCTGTTGCCATGGTAACATCTTTCCCTTTCTCTCCATCTCCATCTCTGCATCCATCTGCTCTGTCCATCTTTCTGAAATTTAAAATGTTATTTATTGGCAGAGAAAAAAAGATACTGTGTGTGTGTGTGTGTTTCCATAGCAGCTCAGTTGCAGTTACACTGACAGGGCGACGTGTGTGTGTGTGTGTGTGTGTGTGCGCGTGTGTGTTACACTAAATTTTCTTGGTAGATGCCTTTGTCATTATGAGTAAATGTATTGAAATCAGTTCTTATATTTTATGTTTTTATTTTTATTTAATAAGAGTTTTATTACACCCACAAAGTTGCGTGAATGTTCTTGTATTGTTTAGTCTGAGAACTCATCAGTCACTAACATGTAAATGCAAACTGTAATAAAATTTAGTAAACTTCTGTAGCTTTTAATGTACATGTGATATGTGATCAGATTTCTTGTGCAGTGTTCGGATGCCTTTCGCAAGTATTTAAACCTTTGAAATGTGAGGAAATCAGTTTGATTTCTTTTAGAAACTTGGAAAATCATATATATATATATAATTTTAGTTAATTTTCTGTTTCATTTTCTTAATTTTTTGTTGCTAATTTCAGGGAATATTCTTGCAATTTTGTACTGATTTCATGCTCATTTTTGGGTCATTTCTTGATAAGTTGCTCGTTGCCTTTCGTTGCTGTTGAAAGAAATCAACCCAATTTGCTCATATTTCAAAGAGTTTCATGTTTTAATCTGATGGAGGTTTTATCAAA
>NW_024690734.1:0-415 GCF_008729295.1 Plectropomus leopardus | reverse complement strand
GTGTGTGTGAGTGTGTGTGTGTGAGTGTGTGTGTGTGTGTGTGTGTGTGTGTGTGTTTGTGTGATGCACGCTCGCTCACCTGGCAGGAGGCTGCAGGTCCCCAGCAGCAGAAGAAGAGGGCGATGATAATCCATGAGTGTGTCTGAAAAACCAAAGAGACGCAGTGTGTGTGAGAGAGTGTGTGTTGGCGGGTCGAGTCTTAACTCTGCTGCTCTGATGTGTGAAGGAGAGAGAGAGAGAGAGGAGGAGCACAGTGAACACACCTCCTCTCACACACACACACAGATCCCCTAAACTTCACCTCCTCGTTTTAAACAGGAGCTTTAATGTCTCCATTGGTGCACAAACAGGAAATGCCTTCATTTGTGTCCCCGGAGAGAAAGTTTCTGCCTGCAGCCGAGGAAAGTAACTAAGT
>NW_024690733.1:0-348 GCF_008729295.1 Plectropomus leopardus | reverse complement strand
ATATTCAGGTTGCGGATGCTTTGACTGAGCCATTTGTCTCTGTGATCGAGGATATGATGACTGGATTTTTGGTTTACTTGTTATTTTCAGTCAAAGGCGACATAGGTGTGTTATGTGAGCAATAATGGAAAGGGGGAACTTTTTTTGCGATAAATGGGAGTTTTGTTTTGTTGAAGTTTTTCTGTGAGGCGTAATTTAGATTTAAGGGTTAATGGAAACTCGCCTTGTGAAAGGAAAAAGTCATATTTAACTCCTTCAGGCAGGTTGTGTCCAGTTTTAACATTTGTTGAAATACACATTAAGTCGTGTAAATATTCCATTTTCAAACTAAAACTAAAAAACAAGTTT
>NW_024690732.1:0-3197 GCF_008729295.1 Plectropomus leopardus | reverse complement strand
GTGTGTGTGTGTGTGTGTGTGTGTGTGTGTGTGTGTGTGTGTACGTGTGTGTATGTGGGTGTGTGTACTTGGGCGCGTGCGTACGGAGCGGGGTGGGGTATGAATGCGATTTTGTGCGGGGAGCAGGGAAGGCGGGGAATGATTTTAACCTGTAAAGCACTTTGTGTTACTTTTTGTATGAAAAGCGCTTTATAAATAAAGTTTGATTTGATTTGATTTGATCAACATCTACATCTTGATCCATTCTAAGTGAGTGTTCAGCATTGTTGCAGTAAAATGCAGCAAGATATACATACAAAATTGTATCTCTCTGAGAAACTTGCTCAAATGTCAGCCAGAAAATGAACACATTCAAACATTACTGAAATCTCCACTCTGTTCATGTTTGCTCTACAACATAAAATACAAATTAGTGTCTACAAGAGACATTTCCTCCACAGAGAGCAATAGAGGTCTGTTAGAACATGAAAACATAAAAAAAACTGTTGTGACCCAGAGAAGGGCTTTAAATTTCATTTCCTCTTACTACATAGTGCAATGGACATATGGCAAAAAATGAGAATACTTCCTAAGGGCCAAATGCAGAAACATCTGGGGGAGATCTGGAAGAAAATTTGTTTACTTACTTTACTTTGTTTCTCTTCCCTCGCGTGTCCCCAGCACCTCTTTTCTCAGAATTGACCTCCAGTTCTCGGCAGCCCACACCTTTCAATTTCTGTCTGTAACTGCCCATCTTGAACTTTATGCTGTGTTTCCATCCATACCATCCAGATGTGGAGCCAGGTTCTGTAAGGCAAGGGTGTTTTTCAACAAGTACCTTGGCTACACATCCAAAATGTTCAAGAGTAGGGTAAGTCATGAATGACTATATTGTTTCAGCAAGTTTGAGCAGAATCTCAGACTTCATGTCCCTTGAAATGGATAGAAGTGCTCCACTTTCTCTAAAAGTGTCATTGCCCTGCCTGAGCCTCAGCTCAACATCATATGAGAAGGTGGGAATGGCAAAATGAGTTGGCCATTGCTGTGAATGCCGACCTGCAAAGCACTCTGTTTGGCTGCCAAATGAAGAGGGTGTTGTCGGAGACGATGAATAAGCTGAAGAGGATGCTGCTGGAGATGAGAACTTCAGTCTGAAGAGACAGGGCAGAAAATGACTTGCAATGTCACCTTCTCCTTTGGTAGATGGTCAACACAAGTGAGGTTACAGAAGTCTTTGAAATCCTCATCTTCATATTGAAGGTCAAATGAAGAGCGTAACTGCAGTTTGTTTTTCAACACTAGTTTCAGGCCATCAACCGAATCTGGAACAGAGTCCAAGCGGAGCTTTCTAATGTCCTGTGCTGAAATTATCACACACAACAGCATCTTCTTGTGACTCTCGGGACTTCTCTGGAGATGGAGAAAAAAAGAATGTAAGGAAAGACAAAATGAACAATAAAGAAACATTAATAAATATGGAAAAAAAAAAAATGAGGAGGAAGATTTTTTTTCATCATGCACTTGAGAAAAAGTTGAAATACAATTTCGTGAAAAAAGTTGAAATACAATTTCGAGAAAAAAGTCGAAATACAATATCGAGAAAAAAGTCGAACTACAATGTCAAATGTTTTATTTATCTTTTTAATCACAGAACATATTAAAATATGTTCAGAAAAATGTAGGGCGACAGTTTACTGTCATAAAACATGCAACAGATATGCGTGTTGTGCGCCAGTAAAACCCGCACACACATCCCGTCTGGCGCACACTTTGCAAGTCTGTTGACATTTATCAGGCTTTACAATTATAATAATAATTCCTTTTTCCTTAATAGTGAGATTAACTTTAAAGACCCGTACTTACATGACTGTTAAACATATATGAAGGTGTTTTGCGATTGTGATATGTGTTCAAAAAATATGTTCAAAAGACACTTCACTAATTCACACTCCTGTATTCTGCGGCTGCTCCACTGGTGCGAGCCGAGGCTGGGTCAGAGTCGGAGCATGCAAGTGCTTTTTAATCATAGCGCTTTATATTATTTAATAGGCTGTATTGTGTTTTACTGGCGCACAACATGCATATCTGCTGCATGTTTTATGACAGTAAACTGTCGCCTTACATTTTTCTGAACATATTTTAATGTGTTCTGTGTTTAAAAAAGATAAATAAAACATTTGACATTTGACATTGTATTTCCACTTTTTTCTCAAAATTGTATTTCGACGTTTTTGTCGAAGTGCATGATGAAAAAAAAATCTTCCTCCTCTCATTTTTTTTCCTCATGAGTGGCCCTAATATTCTTCCGTATATAAACATGAACATTCATACACATATTATTGTGTTTAAAACCTGTTTTTATGTTTATGGACATGCTGCATATGTTTTTCAGAGGAAGGAGAGGAACACATTTAAAGAAAAAAATAACAGCTCGACTATACCTTAATGAAGCAAAAAAACTTTTGGTGTCACCATCAGTTTGCCTGCTTTTGTGTATGCACTGAAAAAAAAAGTCTGTTGGATTTACATAAAAAAAACATGTACATCGGTTGCACATATTAAAGTTATGTTTGCTCGAATTTATATTTTTATGCTCTGTACATTAAATTATGACTTGTTAAAACAACATGACTTTCTTTTATTAATTCAAAATATTTCTTTTATTTTAAGTATATTAGCTTGTCTTACGCTAAACTGACTGATTTTTTTTATGTTAAATGAACACTTTTCTTTAATGTGTATGATATTTAATTATCATCGGCTGGATAAACATGATTTTTTTTGCGTGAAGCTAACCTAACTTTCACAGGTAAATCAGACACTATTAAGTTTGGTCCTACTTTAAATATTTAATTACTTTCATACGCTGATTTGTAATTTAAGAAATTCATTTCTACACTCCCACCCCCACTTAATGCAGCCAAATCTTTTACCTACATTCACTAAAAATAAGCAAGCACATGTGGCAATAGACCAACATATCTATAATTAATTCCAGACAGTGCATAATAACCATTCATAACTACTCAAAATACAACTTTCTGTGTACTAACTGGGTAATCTAATATGTACAGTAAATCACATTATATTGACAATTCAATGGAAAGATAAACACTATTTGAAAATTTCGATTAATATTTATTAGAACATTGTTTCAAGATGTAGTCGTAATACTGTAGTTAACATCTTTAAGGAGGTTCAGTGGTTAAAAAAAAAAA
>NW_024690731.1:0-264 GCF_008729295.1 Plectropomus leopardus | reverse complement strand
CTCATTTCTCTGACACAAAAAAAACACATCATGTCCGATGTATAGAAAATATGCAAGAATACTTTTGATTATTATTAACACCACTAACACAAAAAGGCCAATGTTTTTTTTTATTTTGACAAAAACTAAATAGATATAAAAGACAAAACTATAAATGGTGAAATATCTGTTGGGAGCAACCGACGCTGGGATGTCAGCAAACACTCTGTTGGTTAATGATGATTACGATTAGGGGCGCCTGGTGACTCAGTGGATATAGCAGCG
>NW_024690730.1:0-444 GCF_008729295.1 Plectropomus leopardus | reverse complement strand
GTAAGCAGTCTCTTTTTCTTGGTCAGGAAACAGGGGAGGCTGGAAGCCGTACGCACACTGGAATGGTGAGAGCCCGGTGGCAGAACTGACCAGGGTGTTGTGTGCGTATTCCACCCACAAAAGCTGTGATGACCAGGAGGCGGGCTGATTGGAGGCCATACACCGCAGCGCCGTCTCCATCTCCTGGTTTAGCCGCTCCGACTGACCGTTCGACTGTGGGTGGTATCCAGAAGACAGACTGGTGGATGCCCCCAAGAGCCGACAGAATTCTTTCCAGAACGCCGAGGTAAACTGAGGGCCCCGGTCGGAAACCACATCTGTAGGGAAGCCGTGTAGTCGGAAGACATGCAGGAGCATTAGTTCGGCAGTTTCTTTGGCAGAGGGAAGCTTCGGTAAAGGCACAAAGTGCGCCATCTTGCTGAACCGGTCTACCACTGTCAGGAT
>NW_024690729.1:0-209 GCF_008729295.1 Plectropomus leopardus | reverse complement strand
CTGCATGTAACTTGACTAACTTTCCTGTCTCTTAACCTAACTTCTTGGACAAGGCTGTCCACTGTCCCCTCTTCTATTTAATCTTGCCATTGAGCCATTGGCTATAGCTCTGCGACAAAACAATGAAATATTGGGAATCAACAGGGGGGGGCGAAGTCCATAAAGTCTCGTTATATGCGGACGACCTTTTGCTTTTTATATCAGATCCT
>NW_024690728.1:0-614 GCF_008729295.1 Plectropomus leopardus | reverse complement strand
TTTTTTTTTTATTTTTATTTTTAATTTATTTTTTTATTTTATTTATTTTATGCCTTGCTTGCTGTCCACGATAATTCGATGGACATGGCAAAATAATTAAAATCTGTTTCTTGAAAGACTGATTGCCTAATTTGCTATTTTGTTAACATTATCTTCCATAGACACTTGTTTAAATATCCCAGTGTAAAAAAAAAAACCCATGGATTCAGTCAGTATTGTGGAAAATAAAGAAGGAACCAGTTTCATGTTGGATGTATGACTTGAAACTGTCTCTTGAAACTACTTAGGTATTCTGTGTCATATGTCAGGGGAACTCATCAAAAATAGATTGTCACATTATAAAAGTTTAAATTTGACCTCAGCCATTGGCAGTTTTCACATTGAATATTGCAAAACTCATACAGAGATGTTTCCACTGCATAAAGATACAAAATTTCATAAATAACATGCACAATCTTAGAATCACTGTACATTTGTATTGAAATTATTGGAAACATTCCCTCTATATTCTTTAGATTTATATGAATACTTCAGAGTTCTGTAGCAGACAAGTAAGCAAATACATGAGCATCCAGCTTTTTTTTTTCTTGCTTGTTTTTTTTTTTTTTTTTTTT
>NW_024690727.1:0-669 GCF_008729295.1 Plectropomus leopardus | reverse complement strand
ACAATGCAAGTACTTCAAAGTTATTAAAATCATCCAGTGTGTTTGCTTATCATTTTACTGCAAAGCGAAACTGTGTAAAAAAGATCCAAATATTTCCTAGTAAGGAAAGGTATCCGTGTCAGAAGCATAACTTGAGCTTTGATCAGTCAGAACTAGGGCTGCAGCTAACGATTATTTTGATAATCGATTTATCGGTCCATTCATTTTTTTTTTTTTTTTTGATTAATTGATGGATCGGATTTTAAAAAATGAAAATAGAAATAATAATAAAATAAGCATTTTTTCTCCCATCACTTTGCTCAAAAACAGATTATCATTGACAACAGTGCAAAAAAGTGCATAAACGGGGATATTTGAACATCCCTGAACTTTCAGAATGTATTAAATAATAAATAACTACAAATCAAATATGAAACAATTCAAAAACTGTTGACAGCTTTTACAACATACCATCATGTTTCTGTACTTTGACAAAAAAACGACGTATGTTGAGTTTGACTTCAGCCTCGGTGAACTGCAGCGTGTTTCAGGCTTGTGTTCTTCACACGTGCAGCGTTGTTGTTACGTCGCTGCTGCATCACGACCCGCAGATATTAGTTCTGTATTTCCACATTTAAAAGCACAAATTCCGCTCGTTTATGAAGTCGTGCAAGTTCCCGCATAGCCGAC
>NW_024690726.1:0-439 GCF_008729295.1 Plectropomus leopardus | reverse complement strand
TACCGCTCTGCACCTGGCCCTGCGCACGCACACACACACACACACACTTTTCAGGTACTTGTTGAGTACTTGAGTATTTCCTTTTTATGCCATTTTGCATTTTTTACTCCAGTCTGACAGTTTTAGTTACTTTATTTTACACATAAACATACAATGAGTTAATAAAATCTGATGTTTTGTCATAAATCAAACTTCCCAGCACTTTATATACGTACAGCTGAAATGATAAGTCAATTATTTAAATAGCCAATGAATAGGAAATTAATGTGAAACTATTTCTGTTATACAAAATTAGTTGTTTTTTAGTTATTATACTTTTTTTTCTCTAATCTTTGCAAATTTTTCAAAATTGACAATTAGAAAGATAATTTCAGGATTTTTAAAATTTACTTAAACTAGAAAAAAAAATCAGTCTTTGAACTTGTTTTAACTGTTTTTT
>NW_024690725.1:0-479 GCF_008729295.1 Plectropomus leopardus | reverse complement strand
TTTCGCATACTATACTATGACATTTTTGGTCATTTTTTTGACATGCTAAATTATGATCTTTTTGGCCTTTTTTGGACTTTGTTTCCACTTTGTATATTATGACACGTCACTACAAGCTATAATATGTCATTTTCAGCCATTTTTATGACATGTCAAAAGTTGACATTTTTCGCATACTATACTATGACGTCTTCGGTCATTTTTTTGATGCGCTAAATTATGACCTTTTTGGCCTTTTTTGGACTTTGTTTCCACTTTGTATACTATGACACGTCACTACAAGCTATGATATATCATTTTCAGCCATTTTTATGACATGTCAAAATTTGACATTTTTCGCATACTATACTATGGCGTTTTTGGTCATTTTTTTGACATGCTAAATTATGACCTTTTTGGCCTCTTTTGGCCTTTGTTTCCACTTTTTATACTATGACACATCTCTACAAGCTATAATATGTCATTTTCAGCCAGTTTTA
>NW_024690724.1:0-975 GCF_008729295.1 Plectropomus leopardus | reverse complement strand
TATTTAAGGCATCTAAATGCAGCACAAAAAATCTGATATTGATACAAGTTTCAAGGGGTTAAAACTTGTGTATTTGACACCAAAATGTAGGTGCAAAAACCCATATGCCAAAAGGCAGCAAATAACCACATCCTCCCTGCACACTTAAACCACAGGCACAAACGAACAGTGCCTTAGCACACACCTGAGAAAAATTGCCTTTGAATGTTGATTTTGTCGTTAAGGGCTGCAGGTAAATAAAAAAATGTTCCTCTTTTTTTCTCCCAGATTGATGAAGTCCCAGACGGCGCTGTGAAGCCATCCAATATCAAGTTCCCCATCTTCTTCTTTGGCACCCATGAAACGTTAGTAACCGACTGCAAACTATTTTTGTCTTTATTTTGATGAACAAATAGACAGTACTGCAGGAAAAGCTTTGATCTGTTGTTATATGGTCAACTAAAACATATAAAGAAAACTAAATTGCCATTGAAAAACAGAGGGATTAAAGTAATTTGTGTACTAAAATTTGAGTTGTCTATGCAAGTGAAGAATCTGAAAGGGTTTCTTTAAACAAATACTATGCAAGATTTTCCTTAAAAACAATGTATAGCCTCATATATATCTTTTATTTAACCAAGTAAAAGACTCATGGAGATTTAAAATCTCTCTGACAAGAGTGACCTGGCCAAGAGGGCAGCTTAAAACATAGTTACAACAATAAATACAGACAAATACAACTATCACACAATACAAAGAGCAAGCACAACCTCCAGTTAAAATGCAAAATAGGACAATCGGATACAAAAAATGTGCAGTTATCAATTTCAGTTAACATGTACAGTGGTGTATGCAGTACCCACAGCCATACAGATGTATTCCTTTCAGTCATCACTTAGGACCCACTAAAACATGTGGCAGCATATTTTTCTGTAAAGACTCTGCTTTCTGCCTGTATTTTCTTATTTTCTGTGTGCACCCACAAGGGTAAAAAAA
>NW_024690723.1:0-527 GCF_008729295.1 Plectropomus leopardus | reverse complement strand
TCCTCATATACCGTAACAATGTGATGCAACGCAGCCTGATCACTACAGTGACAGACAGACAGACAGACAGACAGACAGACAGACAGAGACGCGCACGCGCACACACACATACACACACACACACACACACACACACACACAGTGTGGTCTTCGTGCATGGACTCACAATTTGACGATTTTGTATAGTCTCTGTCTGTTGTGGCTCGGTGTGCTGCTCCGACTGGCCAACTCAAACAGCTTGTCTGCCAGGGCTGTATAGTCAAACTGCAAAACACACACAGCCCTCATTAAAAAAAACTAACTAACTATTTGTCACCATTACAAATGTCCAACATCTGAGTCGTACTGATGAGTGAATATCAAACATAACTTAAAATGATTTCAACAATTATTTATTCAGAACTATTTTCTATAGAAAGAAATGTTAACGTTGATCTGTAACAGGACAGAGAATCTGAGCTGGGGAGTGAC
Source organism: Plectropomus leopardus (assembly GCF_008729295.1). NCBI lineage: Eukaryota > Metazoa > Chordata > Actinopteri > Perciformes > Serranidae > Plectropomus > Plectropomus leopardus. Next base: position 56 of record NW_024690723.1, on the reverse strand, counting down.
TGACACAATAATCACCTCTCAGTCAGCTGCTCACTTACAGGAAATTCCCTGAAAGC
>NW_024690722.1:0-495 GCF_008729295.1 Plectropomus leopardus | reverse complement strand
TGAATGAATGAGTGAGTGAATGAATGAATGAGTGAGTGAATGAGTGAATGAATGAATGAGTGAGTGAGTGAATGAATGAGTGAGTGAATGAATGAATGAGTGAATGAGTGAATGAGTGAATGAATGAATGAGTGAATGAGTGAGTGAATTAATGAATGAATGGATGAATGAGTGAATGAGTGAGTGAGTGAATTAATGAATGAGTGAGTGAGTGAATGAATTAGTGAGTGAATGAGTGAGTGAATGAATGAATGAGTGAATAAATTAGTGAGTGAATGAATGAATGAGTGAGTGAATGAGTGAATGAATGAATGAGTGAGTGAATGAGTGAGTGAATGAATGAGTGAATGAATGAGTGAGTGAATGAGTGAATGAGTGAGTGAATGAGTGAGAGAATGAATGAATGAATGAGTGAATGAGTGAGTGAATGAATGAATGAGTGAGTGAATGAGTGAGAGAATGAATGAGTGAGTGAATGAGTGAATGAGTGAGTGA
>NW_024690721.1:0-1195 GCF_008729295.1 Plectropomus leopardus | reverse complement strand
TGTTTTCAGCTATTTTTGTGACATGTCATATTTTGACATTTTTGCCTTACTATAGCCTTGCCTTTTCGGTAATTTTTTGAACATGGTATATTATGGTGTTTTTGGCTGTTTTTGCACCATTCTATGCTATGGTGTGTATATGCACGCTATTTTATGCTGTTTTGAAGTGTTTTCAGCTATTTTTGTGACATATCATATTTTCACATTTTTGCCTTACTATAGCCTTGCCTTTTTGGTCATTTTTTCAACATGCATCATTATGGTATTTTTGGCCATTTTTGGCAACAAGCTATGCTATGGCATTTCTCTGCAGGCTATTTTATGCAGTTTTGAGGTGTTTTCAGTCATTTTTGGGACATGCCATATTTTGACATTTTTGCCTTACTATAGCCTTGCCTTTTTGGTCATTTTTTCAACATGTTATATTATGGTGTTTTTGGCTGTTTTTGCACCATTCTATGCTATGGCATTTCTCTGCAGGCTATTTTATGCAGTTTTGAGGTGTTTTCAGTTATTTTTTGGACATGTCATTATTTTATTTTTTGGACATGTCATATTTTTGACATTTTTGCCTTACTATAGCCTTGCCTTTTCGGACATTTTTGCCTTACTATAGCCTTGCCTTTTTGGTCATTTTGTCAACATGCATTATTATGATGGTTTTTTGCCATTTTTGCACCATTCTATGCTGTGGCATTTCTGTGCATGCTATTTTGTGCTGTTTTGAGGTGTTTCCAGCTATTTTTGTGACATGTCATATTTTGACAATTTTGCCATACTATGGCCTTGCCTTTTCGGTCATTTTTTCAACATGCATCATTATGGTATTTTTGGCCATTTTTGCAACAATTTTGCACCATTCTATGCTATGGCATTTCTCTACAGGCTATTTTATGCTGTTTTGAGGTGTTTTCAGTCATTTTTGTGACATGTCATATTTTGACGTTTTTGCCTTACTATAGCGTTGCCTTTTCTGTCATTTTTTCAACATGTTATATTATGGTATTTTTGGCCATTTTTGGCAACAATCTATGCTATGGCATTTCTCTGCAGGCTATTTTATGCTGTTTTGAGGTGTTTTCAGCTATTTTTGTGACATGCCATATTTTGACGTTTTTGCCTTACTATAGCCTTGCCTTTTTGGTCATTTTTTTCAACATGCTATATTATGGTGTTTTTAGCCGTTTTTGCAACA
>NW_024690720.1:0-460 GCF_008729295.1 Plectropomus leopardus | reverse complement strand
GTGTGTGTGTGTGTGTGTGTGTGTGTGTCTGTGTGTGTGTGTGTGTGTGTGTGTTTACCTGCAAGGACACCTGCCAGGGCCAGGAATGAGGCACCGCCTCCTCGCCATTGACGATACGGGAGTACCCAGTGATGACGGGAGGGATGGCGGGAGTGCCGCAACCTGGTGACATCATCATGACATCATTAACGAGCAATTTTTGGTTGTAAAAATGTTCTGAGAATGTTGCAACACAACCAAAGTTTCAATGTTTTCAATAGCAAGTTTTCTTTGGTTCTCTATTAACATAAAAAAAAAGTTTAAAATGTTTTTTTATTGTTAACACATCACATTTAAAAAATAAACATGCAAGTCCTCAATAACATGTTCATGCTTTGAAAACGTTCTTCCTTTGTTCTCATGTAACATTGTGCGAACGTTTAGTAAAGAACATTCACTGATCTGTCACCTCTCAGCATCA
>NW_024690719.1:0-319 GCF_008729295.1 Plectropomus leopardus | reverse complement strand
GTGTGTGTGTGTGTGTGTGTGTGTGTGTGTGAGAGAGAGAGAAAGAAGGTGGGGGGCACATGAAGTTACTCACGTCACAGTAATTACGTCGGTATTCCTTATGGTCGTTTGGAAAGGGAGAGTATCGCATTCAGTTTGACGCGGGGGCCTCAGCCAGTCCGGCTCTGAAACTGGATCTCATGACTTCATCCCCCCCCCCCCACCCCCCTCTCCCCAAAACACCCTGTGGGCCCCATGCCTCCAATCCCAAAATTTTAAAAACCAAAAACCCAAAAAAAAAAAAAAAAGACCCAAACCATAAAGTTAAGAAATATTTCCC
>NW_024690717.1:0-228 GCF_008729295.1 Plectropomus leopardus | reverse complement strand
CTTTGAACAACTGTTAATGCGGCCTTCGGGGTCACCTCCGTAGTCCGCGTAGGCTTTGTCTTTGAAGATGATGTCACAGACATCATCTTCAAAGGAATTCTAAGTGACATCATATTATGACATCATAGAATCAGATTCAGAAGTTTACAAATAGAAGCCTCATTTTTTTAAAATCACATTTTTCTTCAGACACACAGAGAGAGGTCACCAAACAAAACTTGGATCGAC
>NW_024690716.1:0-641 GCF_008729295.1 Plectropomus leopardus | reverse complement strand
CATCTATACACATCTAAATCTGTGCTTTCTGGTGCCTTCATGATATATAACTCATTTTATAATTTATCCGTTGCCTTCACATAAAGCTGACAGTTTGTGGGCAGATGACTTGATATGAATCACTTCATCACCAGCCTCTTGGCAAAAAAAAAAAGATGTGGGTGTGGCTGAATATGAAAAGTGTGGTAATGAAAACGAAACTATTGCAGACCTCAGAATGGCGACTGTCCATGGTAAGAACTCTTTAAACATCAGTTTAATTTATGCAGCCTATTTGTGATTATCTGTGGTTTTAAATGTGTCATTAACTACATGTAGCCACTTTTTATGCCCTCGTGAAACAGCTGTAACCTGTATGGCCACTGCTTGTTTATGGTTATATATATCTATAAATATGAAACATTTTTTAGGTCTTTATCAGACCAAAACCCAATGTGATTACTGGTAAATGCCATTTTATGGTAGATATTTTGGAAAGAAACAAGTATAAACGTTCAGTCGGTGCACAGATTTATCTAAAGTTGCGTTTATGTTGAAATGGATAGTTTCAGTTTCGTTTTTTGTTATTTTGTGGTTCTTTATGGAGCTTCTTTATTGGGTTTATGTGCAACCGTAGCCCAAATCTTTATAATAAAAATAAT
>NW_024690715.1:0-964 GCF_008729295.1 Plectropomus leopardus | reverse complement strand
TCCCTGGTGAGGTGTTCAGGGTACGTCCCACCGGTAGGAGGCCCCGGAGTAGACCCAGGACACGCTGGAGAGACTACATCTCACAGCTGGCCTGGGAACGCCTCGGGGTCCCCCGGGAAGAGCTGGACGAAGTGGCCGGGGAGAGGGAAGTCTGGGCTTCCCTGCTTAGGCTGCTGCCCCCGCGACCCGACCCCGGATAAGCGGAAGAAAATGGATGGATGGATGGATAGATTTTCTTTACTGAGTGGCTGCAATAGAAATAAACCTGCCAATGTTTTGGACATCCATCACCATGGCTACTGGAATGTTATTGCGAGAGGAAAGTCGCTTAACATCACGAGAGAAGTCAGTGGAAACGCAGTCATCTCGCAATTGTGTTTTATCAAAATTTCGCTTAAGTTTTGGCACAAATTTTAATGGAAACCCAGCTAGAGATGATGATTGCATAATTCATGAGTAACACATTATCATCAGTTTTGTCTAACGTTAACTCAATTGTTTTTTAAAAATGATTAGGCTAATTTATTTTTGATAATAGTATGTTGGGTACTATTATCAAATTTTAATTAAACACACACATGCACGCACGCACACACACACAAAATTAGAATTCAAATTTAAATTAAATTACCAAATATACTTTTTTTATTCTTACTAATAAAGTGAGAGAAGTTACCTTTAAATTAATATGTCGGTTCTACACAGCAAAATGTTCCTTCAGGAGGCATAAACATGACATTGAGTTTGAATGCAATTTAATGCAGTAAGGAGTTCTAATCAAGCATCAGTTCACTTAACTGTACGCATCACTGGCTATATTTCAACGGCAGTAATTACTATTACAGCAACTTTGTTGCCCTTGAAAGTACTTTATCTGCAGTGACTTTTTGGGCTATAAGTTTAGCCTATTGACTAATGAAAGAAGAATTGTAATCAGCAGTTTTTGAAACAAAAATGTGTATAT
>NW_024690714.1:0-403 GCF_008729295.1 Plectropomus leopardus | reverse complement strand
TTTTTGTTTGTTTTTGCTCATTTCTTCAACGTGCTACACTATAATGCATCTAAATATGCTGTTCTATGTTGTTTTCAGACATTTTTTGATGGGTCACTTTTTGACTTTTTTGCCATAGTATAGTATGCGATCTTTGCTCATTTTTTCAACATGCTAAAATATGATGTTTTTGGTTGTTTTTGCTCATTTCTTCAACGTGCTACACTATAACGCATCTAAATATGCTGTTCTATGTTGTTTTCAGACATTTTTTTGATGGGTCACTTTTTGACTTTTTGCCATAGTATAGTATGCGATTTTTGCTCATTTTTTCAACATGCTAAAATGTGATGTTTTTGGTTGTTCTTGCTCATTTCTTCAACATGCTACACTATAACACGTATAAACATGCTGTTCTATGTTG
>NW_024690713.1:0-370 GCF_008729295.1 Plectropomus leopardus | reverse complement strand
TAGATAGATAGATAGATAGATAGATAGATAGATAGATAGATAGATAGATAGATAGCTCACATTCACTCAAAAAACAAAAGCATAATAAAAACATAATAATAGATATGATAAGAAAAGTGAAGTAAAGTGCTGTCATGCTAATTGGAGTTTGACTCACATTCAGTTTTAATTTGTCTGTCTTAATTAATCTTTTTTACATTGTATTTTATTGTATCTTTTAATTTATTCTTTATTCTCCCCAGATCGTGTTTAATTCTAGTATCAGCACAACTATTTCTGTGTTTGCAGCTAATATTCTTTGAACAGCAGTTGCTCTTATTGGTATGGATTGTTGTTGTTATTTTTGCTCTGTAATTGTTCTCTCTTTTTT
>NW_024690712.1:0-243 GCF_008729295.1 Plectropomus leopardus | reverse complement strand
TGGCCGGGGAGAGGGAAGTCTGGGCTTCCCTGCTTAGGCTGCTGCCCCCGCGACCCGACCCCGAATAAGCGGAAGAAAATGGATGGATGGATGGACAATTTGCCTCAGAGGGCTTTGCAGGATACGACATCCCTCTGTCCTTAGCCCCCCCAACCATTAAAGAAAAACCCCCCTAAAAAAACCCCTAAAAGGGGGGAAAAAAGGTAGAAACCTCAGGAAGAGCAACTGAGGAGGGATCCCTTT
>NW_024690711.1:0-567 GCF_008729295.1 Plectropomus leopardus | reverse complement strand
TTATTTTTTTTTTTTTTTAAATAAAAATAAAAGTAACTTAAAAATAAAAAATAAATACTAATAATAGTTGGTGTAACTGAAGATTTTATGATCATATATATATTTCTATCCTGAAGTGACTTTATGATGTGATTTCAACCCGACAGATCGTCACACACCTTTACTTCATTTCATACCTGTCAGTCTGACTTCCTGTCCCGCCTCCCCTCTCCGTCTCTGTCCAATCAGGAGAAGCGGATCGGCTCCCTGGACGCGGCGAACTCGCGGCTGATGGCGGCGCTGACGCAGGTGAAGGAGCGCTACAGCACGCCCAACCTCCGCAACGGCCTGTCACCCACCAACCCCACCAAACTCTCCATCACTGAGAACGGCGAGTTCAAAAACAGCAGCTGCTGATTGGCCGAGCGGGAGGGGGCGGAGCTTAAACTCTCTTAAAGCTGCAGCGCTGCGAACGAACAGAAGGAGAATCTATAAATACGAGTGTAAATACTGAAGGTTTGGTCTGTTCAGTGTACAGAGAGAGAGAGAGAGTGTGTGTGTGTTTGTGTGTGTGTGTGTGTGTGTGTG
>NW_024690710.1:0-1674 GCF_008729295.1 Plectropomus leopardus | reverse complement strand
AGTCTCAGTGCCTGTAAGTTATGCTTGACCATGGATACCTGAGCTGGACCAGTGCCAGTAAATTTAGCAACACAAATACATGCCTCATTCCTCAAAAGAAGTCTAGTACCTGACATGTCAGTAATTGGTACCTACCATCTACGTCACAGCATTGAATAAATACTACTGCCTTTCTATGTGATCGGGGTCAGCCAGCTTTCTATGTTCTGTGTCAGTTAGTCTACATTTAGTCTTTTCTCTGTCTGGGCTGACCCGAGCGCTTGTCCTTGTTGTACTTGTCCTCATTTGTAGTGTTTGTTTTAGTTCATCTTTGTACTCATCTTTATTTATGTTGTACTCGTTTATTGTACTCATGTTTGTTGTAATTGTAATTTTAATTGTATACTCATATTTTTACTCATATTAAACGTGTGCTGATTGATGCTTCAACAGGTGTCTCTATCCTTTAGAAGTCAAGCTCGACTGTGTCTGCTTCCTGAGGTGAGTATTTTTTACTATCCATTTTTGGTTAAATTGCTCACCTGACAAATACACCGTGACGAATTTGTTTTTGATATGACATCTTTGGATGATTCTGTTTTCTATCATATGGACTGCTTTAAAAATGTCTTTGATTTGATATATAGTTATAAATTAAAACCATTTTTGCCTTAAGAGTTACTGCTTATTAAAGTTGCCAACCATTAAATAAGTAGTACTACTTGAACTTTTAATACTTATGGTGTAAATTTATATTATGTGGAAAGGGGGACGCACAGAAAAGCAGTTTAAGTAAGGCATGCACTAAAACGGTGTTACAGGAAGGAAGGTAGACCGCAGGGCAGCCCCTGTCCTGTAAGCACACGTTAAAATAAAAAACAGTGTTACAGGAAGGAAGGTAGACCGCAGGGCGGCCCCTGTCCTGTAAGCACGTGTAAAAAAAAAAAAAAAAAACTGTGTTATACGAAGGAAGGTAGACCGTAGGGCAGCAACTGTCCTATAAGCATGCGTAAAAAAAAAAAAAAAACGGTGAGTTTTCCAGGAAGGAAGGTTGACTGCATTAGTACAAACTAATAATAGTAAATTCTGATACCTACTGCTGGATAATCTTGCTGCTCCACTGGTATATGTGTCTGACGATTAAATATTATTTGTCTCCATGGACTGTATATCAAAACCGATCATAGCTAACTTGATGGTAATTCCTAAAATAAGTTTTTTGGTTGTGTCCCCAAAAGTGAACGTAGGCAAGAATAATGTATTTTTTAATGAATGAACAGATGCACAAGGCTTTTGACTCTGTTGATCAGAATAAGATAATAATGATTGTGCTTTTGACAAATTAAGTATATTGTGAGTTCAAGAAAATACTTTGTGTGATCATGAAGAGCAAGATGTTGATAAAAACGTAAAATATCTAAAATTGTGATCAATACTTTTAAAAACTTGACACCATTAATCACATTTGATGATTAAGTTGTAGAAAAACCATTAACTTTTGAAGAGATTTCAGGAATAATGCATGACACTCCCCAGTCACTGACTAATACAACTGTTTTAATGCAAAGTTCAATATCTGATCGAGACGTGCAATATAGGCTATTTTAACAACATGTATGCCTAATATTAAACTTGAGATGCTGATGGACTACACTAATTAACCCTTAAAAGTAAGCACTTCAAGTTCCTGAAGCA
>NW_024690709.1:0-854 GCF_008729295.1 Plectropomus leopardus | reverse complement strand
CGTTATGGTATAAAAAGTGGAAATAAAGGCCAAAAAAGGCCAAAAACTTCATATTTTAAGATGTCAAAAAAAAATTGCGAAAACAGGCAATAGTATAGTATGGCGAAAAAAGTCAAAATTTGACCGCTCCTAAAAATGGCTGAAAACAACGTAGAATAACTTATATAGACGTGTTATGGTATACAAAGTGGAAATAAAGGCCAAAAAAGTCCAAAAACGACATAGAAGAGCTTGTCGAGACGCATCATAAGATAAGTTTAAACTTTATTGATCCCACATCGGGGAAATTGCCTTGTCACAGCAGCTGAAAGAGAAATTTAAAAATAAACAAATATAACAAAATACAAAATATAAAATTCTCAAGACTATTTACAGTTTATTCACCTTTCAGTGAAGATTTCTACAGTGCGATACACAGTCTGGAATAAATGTTGCATCGAGATAAAACAGCATAAACGTACAGTATTGCAGCAGGCAGCGCAGTAAAGAGTTAAACAGCAGACGTCACAGTGCTACTTTCAGTCGTGCTGTTGGAGTCTGACAGCTGATGGATGAAGGACCTGCGGTAGCGTTCCCTCTTCTTCTGTGGTGCAGCAGTCCGCTGCTGAGCGAGCTGCTCAGTCTCATGAAGGGGGTGAGAGCTGTTGTCCATGACAGATGTCAGCTTGGTTAACGTCCTCCTTTCACCCACCTCCTTGACGGTCTCCAGGGGACGGTCAGGGACAAAGCTGGCCCTCCTAACCGGCTTGTTCAGTCTTTTCCTGTCCCTCTCAGTGCTTCCACAGCCCCAGCAGACCGCTGCGTAGAGGATGGCAGACGCAACCAAACTGTTACAAAAAGTCCTTACAAACACC
>NW_024690708.1:0-561 GCF_008729295.1 Plectropomus leopardus | reverse complement strand
ACACACACACACACACACACACACACACACACACACACACACACACAGTGGCTGTATAGGAAACAGGAAGATCTTATTTCTTTCACCGTCTTTTCATCGTTCTTTTAGGTTTTTTAAAAATATCACAAATCCATTTTCACTCTCCGAATTGTTTCCTCTTAAACTTAAAGGGATAGTTCAGATTTTTTAAAATGGGTTTGTATGAGGTACCAATCTTGAGTGTGTTGACTATTGTAGATGTCCGTTTGCACGCCCCTCGTTTAGAGAAGCAGCACAAGCACCGACACAAAATCTAAGCAATGCATTGCTGTGGTTGGGGTCTGCAATAAAACTTATTTTAGTCACCGAAAAAAGTCCCACCTCGACAAAAGCAATATCAGCTTAAGTCCATGCTTTATTTAGAATATTTTCACTGTTTTATTTGAATGTTAGAAAGTGATTTCCAATAGGAAAATAAAGCTGTTATATCGAGAAAAACAGTAATTTAAAAACACAGGAACTGCTGGTCTACAGCTGCCTCCATCAGTTAGTTTGTGTGCTTGTGTGACCTTTAAAATCGGT
>NW_024690707.1:0-692 GCF_008729295.1 Plectropomus leopardus | reverse complement strand
ATGGTGTTTTTCACCGTTTTTGCAACTTTCTATGCCATGGCGTGTCTTTGCACGCTATTTAATGCAGTTTTCATTCATTTTCGGCTGTTTTTGTGACGGGTCACTTTTTGACATTTTTGCCATACTATAGCCTTGCTTTTTTTTTTTTGGTCATTTTTTTGACGTGTCATATTATGGTGTTTTTCACCGTTTTTGCAACTTTCTATGCCATGGCATGTCTTTGCACGCTATTTAATGCAGTTTTCATTCATTTTCGGCTGTTTTTGTGACGGGTCACTTTTTGACATTTTTGCCATACTATAGCCTTGCTTTTTTTTGGTTGTTTTTTTGACGTGTCATATTATGGTGTTTTTCACCGTTTTTGCAACTTTCTATGCCATGGTGTGTTTTGGCACGCTATTTAATGCAGTGTTTATTTATTTTCAGTTCATTTTGGGACGGGTCATTTTTTGACATGTGTTACATTACCTTTTAAGCAATGGGATGATAATCCGACAACCTAGAAAGACGAACCAGAGTAGAAATGGACATTAAAGTAATTTATTGGCGACAGAACAAGGTTTCTTGAAATGTGAGAGAGGACGGGACCAGGTTGTTGTGCCAAAGAAAATCACTGAATAGAACAAAACTTGGCCTAACTCAACAATTACTTCGGCAAACAAACTACAAACAAAAAACGAACTCCCTTCTCT
>NW_024690706.1:0-402 GCF_008729295.1 Plectropomus leopardus | reverse complement strand
AGTATCCCGCCATCCCTCCCTTCTTAGGTCTGAATTTGAGCAACCTGAGTCTTTTTTTATTTTTATTTTTTTATTTTTAACGATAAAACTTGAACTTTTGGATCTGAATTTGTGAAAAAAAATTCACAAAAAATGAAACGAAAAAAAATAATTCTATTGTAATATTTTAATTTAAAATTGGTGAATTCAGTACAAATCGGTTTAGATACATGGTTTCCAAAGAAAAACTTTTTTCATGCTTAGAATTCAGTGGTGTTCACATTTCAAAATTAATATTAAAATTTCAAATACTTTTGTCTCTTATTCACTTCCATACTTCAGTACCTAAATATCAGCCATGTTTGAGTTGGTGGGTCAGAGCTTTTCAGATTGTTTGTGTGTGTGTGTGTGTGTGTGTGTGTG
>NW_024690705.1:0-454 GCF_008729295.1 Plectropomus leopardus | reverse complement strand
CATAACATTTTATTACTTTAACATTCTACAGTTACAGCAACATTCTAGAACTGTAACATTCAACAATAACAGCAACATTCCATTTTTTTTTTTGTTTGTTTTTAACCTGTCCTGTTCGGCAGCTTAGGCATGCAGTATGAGAGGCCTGGATGCCTTGAGGTGCCATAACAGATTTGCTCTGCAAAGGAGGAGTCTGACATACTTCTTCCTGTTGCAGTCCGTACTGAGATTTATTGGCAAGGCTACTGGACAGCACAACGTTAGAGTGGATAGGGAGAGAGAAACGAGAGAGGTTGGGGGACACAGAGGGGAAGACACAAGAGACAACAAAAACAACAGCAACAATAACAACAACAACGACAATGAAAACGATGACAACAATGCAAACTACAATAATGACAGCTGCAAGTATTTACAACAGTATTAACGGTGGAAGCAGGCAGGAAATGAGTAA
>NW_024690704.1:0-821 GCF_008729295.1 Plectropomus leopardus | reverse complement strand
CCCTGCCAGTAAAAACCCCAACTACAGACGAGCCAGACAGACAGCCAATCGGAGCGGGAGATGAAGCCTCCTTCGCTGACCGATGGCCAAGAAACACTATTCTCTCTGACAGTGCGTCTTTTCCAGTGCTTCGTGTTGTTCCGCAGACAAACACATCCCAAACGCCAAAGTGAGAGAGCTGGAAAACGTGGTGAAGGGAAGCTGATTGTACATGCAGAGTGGTAATTACACCTAAATTGAGGGCACATGGTAATCTATGTTAGGTCATCTCCAATTCCACTTACATTTCCACATTTTGGACTAATTAAAACTGTAAATAATCAGAGCCTGTGTGTGTGTGTGTGTGTGTGTGTGTGTGAGAGAGAGAGAGAGAGAGAGAGAGAGAGAGAGAGAAGGAGAGAAAGTGTGTGTGTGGGCAGACACAACGTCTTAAAGATGAGCCAGTGGATGAATCTTCCCATCACATTGCAGGGAAATTAAGTGCACACTCTTTGATTGTAACAAGACAGGAGAGCAGATAAAGTTTTTTTAAGAGAAAGAGAAAGAAAGAAAGAGTTGAAAAAGTGCTTCCCCAGCAAAAATGTTTGCAGATTGCAATGTGCGTTTAATTGAAAGGAACACTGAAGCAAAGTTACCGACATGGAGAGATGGGTGACGGGAGGTTTTTGCAGCGTATAGTCCGTCCACCAGTTGGTCTATGAAACTGACAGAACTCAGAGTTAAACTTTCAGTGCTGCCTCTCCCCCCTACGGCAAATTGAAGTGAGATGAGGAAAAGGGGAATTTGCTATTCTCAGAGCTTTTGCCCTTCGAGGTGGTGGA
>NW_024690703.1:0-996 GCF_008729295.1 Plectropomus leopardus | reverse complement strand
ATACTGTACTATGACGTTTAAATGCCATTTTGGAGGACATATTTTACAATGACATTTTGATGCGTTTTTGGACAACGTACTTTACTATGACGTTTTTATGCCATTATGGACATCATAGTATACTATTTTGTTTTATGCCATTTTGGATACTAAATACTTTACTGTTACATTGTTATGCCTTTTCTGACCACATACTATACTATGATGTTTTTATTACATTTTTATGCCATTTTTCCAAAAAAGTTATAATATATCATGTTGAAAAACTGGCCAAAGATTGCATACTATAGTATGGCAAAAATCTCACATTTTGACATGTCCCAAAAATGGCTGGAAACCACTTATGATAGCTCTTAGAGATGCGCCATAGCATAGCATGTTGAAAACAGGGCCAAATAAAGCCTCAAAAGTCATAAAAAAAGCATGTTGAAAAACTTGCCAAAAATCGCATACTATAGTATGGCAAAATTCTCAAATGTTGACATGTCACAAAAATGGCTAGAAACCACTTATCATAGCTCTTAGAGGTGCGCCATAGCATAGCATGATGACATGTTCTAAAAATGGCTGGAAACCACTTGTCATAGCTCTTAGAGGTGTGCCATAGCGTAGCAATGTGAAAACAGGGCCAAATAAAGCCTCAAAAGTCATTAAAAAGCATGTTGAAAAAATGGCAAAAAATCGCATAATATAGTATGGCAAATTTCTCAAATTTTGACATGTCCCAAAAATGGTTGGAAACTGCTTATTATAGCTCTCGGTCACGCACCATAGCATAGCATGTTGAAAAAGGAGCCAAAAAAGGTCAAAAAGTCATAAAAAAGGAAGTTGCAAAAATGGCAAAAAAATCGCATACTATAGTATGGCAAAATTCTCAAATTTTGACATGTCCCAAAAATGGCTGGAAACTGCTTATTATAGCTCATAGAGACACGCTATAGCATAGCAAGTTGAAAAGAGGGCCAAATAAAGCCTCAAAAGTCATAAAAAAGCATG
>NW_024690702.1:0-463 GCF_008729295.1 Plectropomus leopardus | reverse complement strand
AGCTATAGGAGAAGTAGGCCGACTCAAAAGTTTTTAATTCCTGAGTAAAATGGTTAACAGCACAGAAGTTTGACAGAAGCTGAAGTCAGAGTCCTGCAGTCAGGAGAGGTTGGTCTATTATCAGCACAATGTGCTTCAATTTACCTGAAGTTTGTTTCAGATGGAGCTTTTCATTTTATATAATGCTGCAAAGTTTAATAAATAATAATAAATCACATGTTTATTACACTCCAACACACCATGGTCACATGACACTGTGTCAGTGAACTAAAAAAACAAATCACAGAAAAGAAAAAGCAAAATAATTGTCATTAATCGTAATCAAAGCAAAATGTTAAATTAATGGTGATATTGATTTTAGGTTTGAGGCTCGGACCTTTGCTGAGAGGACATTTTAGTAACTGGACCTCTTTGAATTTTAGTAGAATAGGTCCTCCAGCTGGTGATGCTGTTCTACAGTATA
>NW_024690701.1:0-422 GCF_008729295.1 Plectropomus leopardus | reverse complement strand
GACCCTCTCCACGCATTCACCGTTGATGTAGAGGGGGGGCGGGTCAGTTCTGTTCAGTTCAGTTCTGTATTGTAATATGACATGAGTCTGTTTCCATTATTGCTGTGGCTCTCTACCCCTCTCTCTCCCTCTCCCCTCTCTCTTTTTCTTTCCTTTTGTCACAATTGTATTTCATTTGTTATTTACGACATCTATTGCACGTCTGTCCATCCTGGAAAGGGGATCCCTCATCATCCTCTGCTGCTCTTCCTGAGGCTTCTTCCTTTTTTTTCCCCAAAACAAGGGTTCTTTTTGGGAGTTTTTAATTGAGTGATGTAAGGGTCTAAAGGCAGAGAGATGTTGTTCACTATAAAGCCCTCTGAGGCAAACCATGTTTTGTGATAATGAGATCTATGAAAAAAATTTACTTGACTTGACTTGAC
>NW_024690700.1:0-237 GCF_008729295.1 Plectropomus leopardus | reverse complement strand
GTTGTCCTGCCACCGGCTCAGTGGCGCTCGTTCTCAGGTCGTCCTACTGGTGGCTCAGTGGTGCTCGTTCTCAGGTCGTCCTACTGGCGGCTCAGTGGCGCTCATTCTCAGGTCGTCTTGCCGCCGGCTCAGTGGCCCTCGTTTCTTAGGTTGTCCTGCCACCAGCTCAGTGGCACTCGTTCTCAGGTCGTTCTCAGGTCGTCCTGCCACCGGCTCAGTGGCGCTCGTTCTCAGGTC
>NW_024690699.1:0-4241 GCF_008729295.1 Plectropomus leopardus | reverse complement strand
TGTCAGTGATCAGCAGCTACATTGACTGTGACAGGTCACCTAGTGGAAATAGCATGTATTTCCTCCATATGCCAAATATGGTCAAAATGACCTCATCAGGTGGAAAATAGTCAAAATGACAAATTCAGAGTCAAAAGCCCAGAATGACACCCAGAAATAATACAAGTCCTGTTTTTCTGCTCTGATGGCTGTGGGATCAAAAATGTCAGTTTGAATGGGTTTCAATGGAGCATTTTTGGACCTGAACAGTCTGAATGTAACTATTTAGTTTCCACAGTGTATTTTAGACTTATTGTAGGAGCTGAGCTGCAAATTCACTGATTACACTCAAATACACAATCTGGACTACATTTAGGACACATGCATCAACACACACACAGTTATCACAACAGGAAGAAGACAAGAGACTAAAATGAGACAAACAGTCCCTAAGGGGTTAACATGGGGGTCTATGGAGGTTGACGCTTGTCAGCCTCTAGTGGACATTAGAGGAACTGCAGGTTTTCATGCTTCATATTTTTGGTTTCATTTTTCGGTCCCTGAGTTTGCTGCTTTTATTTTGGCAGTGACGTACCTGATAAAGTGGCCTCTGTGTGTAAAACGTCTGAAAGAAAAAACAAACCTGTGAGCAGCAGGCGGATGTTCAGCTAGTTTTGGTTTGTCTTTTTTTTTTAAATTTGTAGAAAAAATGTTTTTCCTTTCAGACTTTTCGTCCCTAATGTGGCTCCACAGTGCTGCAGTTTTTTTCAGTTTTTTCATCATGGTACCAAAATAAAAACTGAGTGAAGTTGGCGCCTGAAGCTTCAGCGAGCTGCTCCGAGCGCCGTCCAGCTGAGGAAGCAGCAGGGGAGAAAAGCGAAACATGGGTCACGTACCTCGTACTGATAATCTGCGATGAAGATAAGCTGTGTGAAACGGACGTGACACAGCTGATTGATTTTACATCTGGAAATGATTTCATGATTATTTTATCTGAAAATGTTTCCTCTGGTGTCAGAGGACGTTCTGCAAAACACTCCAACAGTTTCAAACACTGAAATACAGAATATTGGACCAAATCAACAGGATGTTCTCAGGCACCGTTCATATGATTTTCTGCAAAAAGTAAAGAACCAGAATTTGTACATAACTCACAGATTTTGGAAAGCTGCGATCACATGAGCAATGCGCTCACGGGAGTTTCGAAGGAGGTGGATCTGGGCGGTCCAGTTAGCAGAGCTGCACGTTCAGAACCAGGTGAACTTTGAGTCATTCAAGTGATTCAAGTGAACGTTTGTGCCAAATTTCAACAAATTTCTTAAAATATTGCGTGCAAAAGAACGAGACAGACAAGGTCACAGTAACCTTGACCTTTGACCTTTGACCACCAAAATCTAACCAGCTAAATGTTGCGTCCAAATGAAAGTTTGTGCCAAAAGAGACTAAAAACTGACGTTGCATCTTCATTTCATCATGAACATTCGTTAATCCTCTGTGGTACGTGTTACGATGACAGCTGGTTAAAAAAAACATGTTTATTGTTTATATCGTTTTTTTGTCATAAATACATAACCATGATTTAAAGACATTTCCAAAAACGGTATTTTTGGTGTGCACACTTTTGGTGACGTTACCTTAACGCAACACTGTTTATGTTAAAATCTTATGTAATCTAAGTTTATACAGTCCCATTACGTTATGAAAATATTCGGATTATTCAACGATCCGGGGCAATTCGCAGAGATGAAAGAGAAAACGATGACAACGCTTTAAACCGAAACACACAAACTGTTGCGGTGTAATGCGACAGTGCTTCAAGGCAACGTTTGATTTTAGTCATTTTCTGTCTTCATTTTCAAATTCAGCACATAAAACAATTAAAAATGAAACTTTACTCGTCTTTTATTGTGAATCTATTTTTCTAAAGATTTTAAAATGACAGAAAAAACGTTCTTGGACCATTTTTGTGGAGAGCGTTAATGGGGCTGAACCTTGTGAGGAGGGCCCCGAAAAGAGACTTTCTATGGCCCCCAGAGAGTCATGTGACAGTGTAAACGGTGCTGCGGGGCCCCTGAGGGCCCCCGAGGGCCCCGGCTCTTTTTAAAGCACTGCAGCGTAAGTGAGGATGTGCTGTGTGAGTGTTAACAGCAGAAAATGTTCCCCAGAGCAACACGGCACCACAGAGGGTTAAACCACGTCCGGCAGACAGGCCGCCGTGTTAAACCACAATCCTTTGCTCATGTGGACCCTAACGGTGTCAGCCGGGGACGCCGGCGGGCGCTCACCAGTTCCAGAAGCTGTGTCTGGAGAAGAACGCTCTGGGCTCGAAGACGTAGAGCTTCAGCAGGATCTCCAGCAGGTAGAGCGCCAGGAACGCCCACTCCGAGTTGGCGATCATCGGCTTCTCCTCGTCCAGGCCGATGAACACGGCGTTGACCAGGATGATCAGATCGTACACGATCACAAAGGCCCTGAGAGAGAGAGAGAGAGAGAGAGACACACACACACACACACACACACACACACACACACACACACACACACACACAGGTTTCTTTACTCGGATTCAGAGGGAAAAATAACAATGTTTTCTAAATCATCAGCTGAAAATAAAAAAGTTTTTTCTTAAATGTTATTTTAGAGATTCACAGAGCGACATGATCATCATGAACAGGTAAAACCAGTCTGTGTCTCTGTCCGTCTGTCCGTCTGTCTGTCTCTCCGTCTCACCGGTGTTGGACCAGTCTGCAGAGCAGGCGGCTGGGGGCCGACTGGTAGAGGGCGGGGCACACACTGTTGAGTGGGTGTGGTCTGGACTTGAGTGTGATGACCTCGATGTTCAGGAGGTCGGCCAGCTGGACGAACGCTACCTTACCTGCCGGTCGAAAAATAAATATAACACGTAAGAGATTAAGATATGATGAAAGAGTGAGGTGAATCTGCGGGACCAGCAGGGGGTCACTTCACCATCAGACATTAGGTCCTAAAATCCTAGAAATGTCAGAAAATCTGAGAAATATCTTAAAATCATAAAAGAAATGTCCTAAAATCCTTGAAATGGCCCTAAACCTTAGAAACATCCTGCAGTCCCTGAAATGTCCTAAAGTCTGAGAAATGTCCTCAAATTGGAGAAATGTCTTACAATCCTAGAAATGTCCTAAAATCTTATTAATGTCCTATATCCTAGAATCACGTATGGGGCCGCTGTGACGGGCCCCTGGCCCCCGGCCTCCCGTCAGGTTGCCGAAGCGTCCGCAGGCAGAGCCATGTGAGAGTCTCGGCTGCAGAGTTAAACTGCTGTGTTAATGTTTTTTTCTGCTGAGTCATCCAGCAGTAAAATGCCTTCAGCGTTTCCGTTAGTTTCCACATTTCTTCACTCGGCTGTTTCCTCTTCTGGTCTCTCACACGTTTCACCGAGTCACGGTGTCAACGTAGCTTTTGAAATCAACATTCTGTAATATTTTTTTCACTAAAGATCAAAATGATGAAATGAGGACGACCCGATAACTTAATGTCAGCTGACAAGTTTTGGTTCTAAAAACGTTCTGAGAATGTTATGATGCAACCAATGCAACGTTTTTAATAATGTTTTTAGCATCAACGTTCTTATTAAAGTTCAGGTAACATTCTGTGTAAACATTATATCACATTACATTTAATTTTCATTTAAAAAAAATTTAAAAATCAAAAAATAAAATAAATAGTGAAATGAATAAAAGAAAAAACATAATCTCAGTCCTCAATAAATAAATAACGAACTTGGGTTTTAATATTTACATATGTGCTTTCTATTTCCATATATATTCACGGTAGCATATATTTGAAATATTTTTTCTTTTTTTCTGTTTCTTCTTATTGAAAGGTTTTTTCACCAAATACCACCAAATTATCTGCAAGAAAATAACACGTAAAAAAGATGGAACCGAAGGAAGCGTCTGTTAAATGATCCGTTCAGCTGGACCCAAAAACCGGAGACGAATAAAAGAAGAAAGGCGAAAAGCTGTTTGCTTATTGTGTATGTGTGTGTGTGTGTGAGATAATGTAACACCACTGTGTCCATCTGTCTCAGTCTGATATCGTCTCTGCTGCTGGTTTAGTTCTCACATTAAAGCTGAAGAGAATGATGAAGCAGTTTGACTTCCTCCTCACGGACGATAAGCGAGCAGATAATGACTCTGCAGACCAGAGCGTCAGAGCGTCAGAGGGTCAGAGCGTCAGAGGGTCAGAGCGTCAGAGGGTCAGAGCGTCAGAGGGTCAGAGGG
>NW_024690698.1:0-230 GCF_008729295.1 Plectropomus leopardus | reverse complement strand
GATCACCCCTCTTGTTGTCCTTGTGCTTGTAATATCTTGCAGAGGGTTAGAGGGTTTAGAGGTGTTAGTGTGACGATCAAGGTTGTTTCTGATGAGGACATCAGAAAATCTCTCTCAAGTTGTATGACATTTACTCCATAACAACAAGCCAAAACTAGCCAATTAAATACAAGTTTTAACTACAATTACATATCTAAGCATAAAGGCAACAGCCATAGATTCAATATCAC
>NW_024690697.1:0-402 GCF_008729295.1 Plectropomus leopardus | reverse complement strand
AGAAAATACCATACTTTATTATGTCGAAAAATGTCAGATTTGACATGTCCCAAAGATGCCTCAAAACTACATATTATACTTTGTAAAGATGTGTCATGGTATGCAAAGTGGAAAAAAAAGGCCCAAAACTTCAGAATTTAAGCAGGTCCAAATAATCGTCAAAAACGGCACACTAAAGTATGTCGAAAAATGGCAAATTTTGAGTAGCAAACCTGCCTGAAAAAGACATACCTTGTAGAGATGCGTCATAGTATACAAAGTGGAAAAATGCCATACCATAGTATTGCTTTTTGGGTCGTTTTTTGAAATGACATATTATGGTGTTATTAGCTGTTTTTGTATCGTTCTATGCTTCGGCGTCTCTGCATGCTATTCCATATGGTTTTCAGCAGTTTTAAGCGG
>NW_024690696.1:0-433 GCF_008729295.1 Plectropomus leopardus | reverse complement strand
ATAGTGTGTCGTACAAAAAGGCATAAAAACTTCATCGTATTGTTTGTCATTAGAAACGGCATGAAAACGTGATAACACAATATGTTGTCCAAAACGGCATGAACTCATCAAAGTATAGTAGGCCGTCCAAAATGGCACCACAATACATAAAAAAACACAATAGTATAGTATGTCGTCCAACATTGCACCAGAATACAGAAAAACGTCATAGTATAGTATCATAGTCATCTAAACTGACACCAAAATACATCTAAACGTCAAAGTATATAATGTCGTCCAAACTGACACCAAAATACATTAAAACATCAAAGAATATTATGTTGTCCAAAATGACACAAAAAGTCTTGATGTGCTATGTCATCCAAAATGGTATAAAAGGTAATAGTGTAGTATGTCGTCCAAAATGGTATAAAAGGTAATAGTATAGTATGTC
>NW_024690695.1:0-603 GCF_008729295.1 Plectropomus leopardus | reverse complement strand
CTCAAAAACGGACAACAAAACAATAAAATAGCATGTTGAAAAAATGATTAAAAAAGCAAGGCTATAGTATGGCGAAAATGTCAAAATTTGACTTGTCCAGACAACTACTTAAAACCACAAGACAACCAAAATTTACTCCCCCATAAAGTCAAAAACCTCATAATTTAGCATGTCAAAACAATGGTAAAAAAGCAATAATATAGTATGTTGTAAAAAGTCAAATACTGTGACATTCTTTCATTCTTTTTTGAAGACATACTATACTATGACAATATTTCATATTTTCAATATACTATACTATTACATTTTGTGATTTTTGACCACATACTATGCTGTGACGTTTTTTCACCGCAAACTTTACTATGATCTTTTTTTTTATTTTTTATTTTTTTAAACATACTTTTGATTATAATTTTTGATGAGATAGTATACTATGATGTTTTTTTACAACATATTTTATTATGACTAAAATGATAATAAAAATGATAATAATTAAAATTATAACATCTTCTAAATGTTTTTTTCAGGATGCTATACTGTGCCTTTTATGATGGTCTTCATAACGCCTGTGCTTGTCAAGTTCCATTGAACTGAGTTCTATTC
>NW_024690694.1:0-314 GCF_008729295.1 Plectropomus leopardus | reverse complement strand
TCGAAGCCATCCGGAAGTCGTTTTCCATGGCCTCGCCGAACTCCTCCTACGCTCCTCCTACACTCCTCACCTCGGTGACCGCCGCCGCACTCCGCTTGGCCTGTCGGTACCTGTCTGCTGCCTCCGGAGTCCCACAGGCCAAGAAGGCCCGATAGGACTCCTTCTTCAGCTTGACGGCACCCCTTACTGCCGGTGTCCACCAGCGGGTTTGGGTGTTGCCGCCCCGACATGCACCAAACACCTTATGGCCACAGCACCGGTCGGCCGCCTCAGCAATGGAGGCACGGAACATGGCCCACTCGGACTCAATGTCC
>NW_024690693.1:0-544 GCF_008729295.1 Plectropomus leopardus | reverse complement strand
CAGTTGTGTGTGTGTGAATGATATTGGTTTCATATGTGAATGTGAGAGGTAATTCTGAATAATGTCCCACACAGCCCCAGACATTGTGCTGCATTGTGTTACATTGCACGCTGTCTGTCCACATTGCATCCATAATAATGGACCTCTGTCACATCACGTAGTCTAAACATTCCTTTATAGATCAGCAGTGCACTCAGAGCTCACTCAGAGACAGAACCACTGACAAGATGTTTGAGGGCTTACTTTCCCATTACTCATATTTACAACAGTAGGCCAACTATAGTGGGTAACTTATAGATATTATTGTTTTAGCTTCCACGCTACATCATACCGTCATCCCCACTTTGTAATCCAAGCTAGTTAGCTAGTTAGCTAGTTAGCATACCACAATATTCAACAATATTTACAAAAATATCCAGCTCCCGTGTGATCTCCCAGCCAGAACTAACTAGAATGAACAAACTTCATTGCTGCAATGCCTACATTCCAATCATGCCTAGTGCTGGGATGAGTCACTATAGCAAATTTAGCAGCATAGTCAAAA
>NW_024690692.1:0-977 GCF_008729295.1 Plectropomus leopardus | reverse complement strand
TTTTATATATTTTTTCTGTACACACGGCTGCTGTGACAAGTTAATTTCCCACAAGTGGGATAAATAAACGTGTCTAAGTCTAAGTCTAAGGCATGAGTTTAGGAAATTGACTCAGTTGAGTGCATTCAAATTATATATGTGTTAAACATTTTTTCTTTTTTTTTTTTCAAAGATTCACCGAACAAAACCCCTGTTGTTATTGTTATTTTTTTAAGGCGGAAACTTTAAAAACTAGGAAAAATGTCCAGAAAACTGTATTGATAATTATCATAAATATGTATTTGAAATTATGTTACAGGGGAAAAATACACATTTTAGCACTTTTGGAGTGATTTCTTGGTTGGTTTTTTTACCTTTCCTTTTGCTTTGCTCATTTTCAAAAATTAACCTAATTTTGTTTTTAAATCAAAATCATTATCTTGCTTTTTTTTTTTTTTTTTTACTAATTTTTGAGCCCTGTCTTGTTAAGCTACTATGCCGTCTTATGTTTTTGCAAGAAATCAAAGCAGTTTTAATGTTTTGGTGACGAGAAAAAGACTTTATAAATATTATTTTTTGAAAGGTGGAAAGCTAAAAAAAACTTCAGAAAATGTTCAGAAAACTATAAATACACTTATTAATATTAAAAATTATGTTATGGGGATCTCCCCATGTTTTTGTAAGAAATCCAAAAAAAACAAAAAACTTGGAAAATGTCCAGAAAACTACAGTCATACTTATCATAATTATATATTTAAAGTTATGTCAAATTATGTCATGTTGTTATGCTAACTTAAAGGATTTAAAGAACAAGATCCAGTTTTTCCATCCATCCCATTCTTTCATTCATCCGTCACTTCCTCCTTTCCTTCCTTATTTTGTAGTAACTAAGAAGTAACTAGGTAACGAGAGTAAAGGTATACATTTTATTTAGGAAATGTAGTGGAGTAAAAGTGAAAGTTTTTGCAAGAAATCAAAGCAGTTTTAATGTTTTGGTG
>NW_024690691.1:0-200 GCF_008729295.1 Plectropomus leopardus | reverse complement strand
TGTGTGTGTGTGTGTGTGTGTGTGTGTGTGTGCATGTGCGTGTGTGTGTGTCCAGGTAGTGGTGGGGGTATGTTGGTGGTTCAGGTGACCTCTGACAGTGAGCGACCTGGAGTCCCTCTGGTAGAAGGTTCTGGAAAGAGCTCAGAGGCCCTAACGCTGCAGGTACATCAATGAAGTCTCCCTAGAGTATGAGCACACCA
>NW_024690690.1:0-493 GCF_008729295.1 Plectropomus leopardus | reverse complement strand
TATGTTTTATGTCTGTTAAATATTTACTATTGACTGTTCTCTCTAATACAGCTTCTAGCAAAAATATAGTGACAATAAACATCTGTAGCCTATAAGATCAGAATCAGCACATTAACCAGAACACGAGGGGATGGTATAGGACAACTGATGTTTCCAATTAATCACGTTTGAACCGTTAGAATGAGCATATGTACAGTAGTGGATCTAACACGTTGTACATATCTTTATATTTATTAGACTATTTTCACGGATTCAAGGATTCATGACGATAAATATAACGGAAAGGACGGTAAGTGTGCAACCGTCTCATGTGAAAACATTACATTTCACTTGTGTGATTGGCAGCTATATTACTCTTTATTTTAATTCTCACCTTGGTAATGATGTAATATATTTCACCGGGTTGGCCTCGTTTAGCCTTCATAGCGTGCATTAAACAAAGTGGCGAGTACGCTCAGAGCTTAGTAGGCCTGATTAAGATAATAATGATAAC
>NW_024690689.1:0-723 GCF_008729295.1 Plectropomus leopardus | reverse complement strand
CTTACTCATTTTGAAGGAATTGCATCAACAAAGAGCTGACTCAGACAGAGAAAATGTCTGAGTCAGCTCCATGCAAAGTTCATGAATAATAATTAAATCCAATAATCTCAAATATCTTGCCCAAACAAGTTAATTAAACCTTTCAGAAATGACAGTGAATGTTTGCCTTAATTTTAAATTCTTGATTGAGGCTCTTCTGTGATTACCATCCAGTAGTAAAATTTGTGTGATGAATACTAAAATTTGAACCCCGGGAAGATTAGCTGGTGCCATTGGCATCAGCTGATAGGGATCCTTTTAAATAAATAAAAAGTCCAGGGAACAAGATAATTATAAACCTGCTACCGTTTGGTGTTGTCTTACCCCGAGGAAACCATCTTTGCTTTTTGTCATGGAGTCAAGAAGGAGAGGCTGCATTTTGGCCTCCAAGGTTAAAGTCTCTCCGTTGGGGTCATGAGTCACCTCCTCCTCAAAATCCACCGGGGGTGTAATTCCTGTGAGGACGCCGCAGGGATCACAGTCAGTGTGAGACTGATAGCAGGAGAGGACAGGGTATAATAATAATAATAATAACTGTATTTTATATAGCACCTTTAAAAACAGAGTTTGCAAAGTGCTTTGACAAACAAGGCAGAGTAGAAGCAAAAAGAGTTTCTAGAAAAGGCAACATAACTATAAGAGCCAAACAATAATGCCAAACTAAGGCCAGACAAAATTTAAAGT
>NW_024690688.1:0-2159 GCF_008729295.1 Plectropomus leopardus | reverse complement strand
ATAGAATTCTTTCTTTCAACATCAGGTTGTGTTGTTGATGTGCTAACTGGTTAACTGACTTCTTAAATGTCAGTGTAGTTTGTTTGGGCCTTAAAAAAAATTGATGACTTAACAGAGACTATTTTTCGAAAGCCTTTTTTCACTTAACCCAACAGTAATAATGATAAGGATTCTACTACTGTAAGAAAAAAAAAATGCAAAAACGAAGATGTGTATATCATGGCAAAAAAAAGGGTTCTGATGTTCTTGCATTTTTCAACTGGTGATCCTTTTGACAGTCCCCATGGGTGTTTGGCAGCCAATAAAATACTTTTGTTTGTGGCGAAAGCTTTTAATGTATGTTTTGAATGAGACACAGGGTGAAAATACAACTGTCAAAGTCATTGAAACAGAGATGATGTAGTCGGTGAAGCAAGCCCTAATAACCCTGGATTGTACTGTTATCATAATGCATTACACCATCACTGCCTGTTCAACACCTCTGTTTCACACTCCATCCCTTCAGTTTGAAATTAAATATTTCTGTTTGAAATTTGTAGTCTTAAAACCAAAGCCAAAATTACTCAAGCAATGTCAAATAATTATTATTTTTATTATTATTCTCAGACTAAAATTAGCTCACTCCAAAGGCACATAAGACATCATACAACTGTTTCCACAGTCCATAGTACTGTGCTTTGACTGGGGAACGGTAAATTGATTTTGACATGTGAAATAGGAGGAGTTCCCCTATAAGTGAGCGGTCATGCTCAAGATATGTTTACATATTGGAAGAGCACAAATTCACGTCATGGTGTGACTTTTTTCGTCTTGCAGCTACTAAAAAACTCACTCAAGGGGCGTCGGTGGCTCAGTGGATAGAGCAGGCCTCGGCCCTTTGCTGCATGTCATCCCCTCTCTCTCCCCCATTCACACATACTCTCTGTCCTATCAAATAAAGGCCAAAAAGCCCCGAAAATATCTTTAAAAAAAACAAAAAACAAAAACTCTTTTTTAGCAAACCAGTATCTTTTATAGCCTACCTGCAATCATACATGGAGGCTCAACCAAGGTAAACAAGAAGTAACAGAGCAAACGTTGAATGAAATGTTTCCCCCACAGAGAAAGAGTCTTTTTCTGTCTAACCTCCTCCAGAGGGAACCCTCATGTTCTCTTGTCAAGTTCTGTTCCACTGATTTTCCCACTGATCCTGCACTGTCCTCATGTCAAGCCCAAAGTACACATACAGACAGACCCTGGTCAACAAAGCCGTGGCTACCAAAGCATGAAGTGAAAAAAGAAAACAACCCCCCACCCTCACTCTCTCCAAGCCAACGCTGTGAAACAGCACAGCACCTGATAAAGCTGATAAAGTGGCTTGATCAGCCACCAGCGATGGTCAGCGGTCCAGAGTAGCTCTGACGCTGTGGAGAGGGAGTGTAGATTTACTGAAGTAAATCCACACAACACTCCAACTGCAACTGGCAAAACAAATTATACAACATGAATTTACACAGCGGATATACAGAAGGGCAGTGTGTGTTAATACCAAGCAGTTTTAAATTGCCAGAATAAACCTTTCTGAGCTATGGTCTGAATTTTCATATAATAGAGCATAGCATTAGTTTAGGGCCGCGGTTTCAAGCGCTGCTACTGTTGATATAAGCTGAAATCATGCAAGCGTCATCAGCTGATGGCCAGCTGATTCGCCTCTAAGCATCTGATTCGCTTAACTCACTCGCGCCGCCTTATTTAAGCTGCTCTAGCCCGCCTGCTCTTCCCTGTTACCTCTGCATGCCGCTTTTGCGCCCTCCTTCTCCCCAACTCCTCCTTTGTGCCGTTCTGACTTGATCTATGACGTTGCGTCATTGGTGCCTGCTCTGTGGGAGGTTTTGTTCTTTTCTTTTTGCTGCTGCTGCTGCTGCTCTTCCTGCCTCAGGAACGTGTGTTGTTCCTGTTTAATGCACGTAAGCACATGGAAGGGCAGGGGGTCCCCAGAACAGAGCCATACCACCAAATACTAATAACTGCAATAAGCTAAATCTAAAAGCTACTAAGAAGTGTTTTTCTTGACTAAGTGGTCCTGACTGAACTGTAAATTACAACTCTGTTTGTGAATTCAGAACAAGCAACTATCAATACCACAAAATAGCAGACTATATTTTTATGTGTCAGGGTTC
>NW_024690686.1:0-207 GCF_008729295.1 Plectropomus leopardus | reverse complement strand
CAATTCCACGCTGATTGGGATGTACAAAGGGAATGTGCTTGGATTCATGCGTGCGCCCAGATTCATGCATCAGGATTTTTTTGTGCGTACGACGTTTTCTGGATTTGGGCGTACGCCATGTTTCAGTAGGAAATCCACGCAAGTCTTTGTACATGAGGCCCCTGATCTAAGTCCGGTCACCTATCTCGTCAGTATATTTTCTACATT
>NW_024690685.1:0-577 GCF_008729295.1 Plectropomus leopardus | reverse complement strand
TATTATTATTATTATTATATGTATTGTTATTATTCATGTTATATTATTATTTTGAGCGCAGAGCGATATGAGTGTGTATAATAAAGTGGACTCTACGGAGTAGTCAAATTAAACAGTTTGTGATTTAAGAAAACAAAATAAACAGTTTAAATGTATTAATAATCATTTAAAAGCTAAAATAAAGAGTCATGCGTTGGAACACGATGCTAACGCTAACTAGCTAACGAAACAGCCCAAATATCTGAACTCTCCGCCTTTTTACTCCAACTTCTTCACTCACACATTAAATACGAACTTATAAATGTTTTTAAAAAGCATAAAACAGACAGAAAATAGACAGAAAACAGACATTTTTCAGAGTTTACAGACCGAGCGGGAGCAGCTGAGACGGGTTTGTTGCTGGAGTCGCCGCCATGTTCGTTCAATGAGCGGCAGGCAGAAGCAATCGATACGAGAGCGCCGCGAACTGCAATTCACTCTCTGTCCACACGGCGGCGCTGTTTGCTCTCAACAATTCATGACGTCATTACACGACTGCAACAAAGATGAGAGAGGCGAGGTCAAGATAAATCACCCC
>NW_024690684.1:0-451 GCF_008729295.1 Plectropomus leopardus | reverse complement strand
GTGACAATACATCGTCACTTATTCATGAATCAGTTTCTGTTATTTTACTTTTTATTTGCAAACCAAATCTCTCTCTATCTCCGAAGGCGTAAAAGTTTGGTTTTTTTGGTGATATTTTGAGATTTTTTAATTCCTTGTGTTTCTGCTCACCTCCATGCTGATGTGTGCCAGACCCCCCCCACTCAGACTGGTGGGCAGCCCTGCCCCGCCCCTCGACATGGTCTCCATGGAGACGCTCCGCCCTCGCATCGCCCTCTAAAGGTGAGAGAGAGAGAGAGAGAGACAGGTATGTCTTACATTTATTTTACATATTTTTAATTTTCTCATTTTAATATTAGTATTGTCTTAAAATGGTCTCAAAGTCGTTGGCAGTAAAAACACAAATCTGACGCCACGTGGAGCTGAATGCTGGTTAAAATGCCACAATCTGATTGGCTGTTTGACTTTTTTT
>NW_024690683.1:0-351 GCF_008729295.1 Plectropomus leopardus | reverse complement strand
TTCCCCTAGTTATTTGATAAACTCTTATAATCAGGATTCAGGATTATTTACTTGTCACCTTTTATTAATTTTTTTGCAGTTTGCAGGATATTTCTTGCCAAGTTGCTTCTTGTATTTTTCTCACGTTTTTGATTTTCTGAGTTTTTAAAGGTTAAAATGCCGGTGAAAGGCGTCTGAATGCACCACAAGAAAACTGATGTCGATCCAGGTGTTAAAGGGTTAATCAGTACTTTACTTTTTCATTAAGCGTCTGGATTTTGAATTGGTTGATAATGACGATAATAATCAGAATATTTAAACGTTTACTCACCTGTTTTGATGCTGTGTGTGCATCCAGTGCATCCAGTGCTG
>NW_024690682.1:0-643 GCF_008729295.1 Plectropomus leopardus | reverse complement strand
TCTGAGGCAAACCCAGTTTTGTGATAATGGGCTCTATAAATAAAACTGACGTGACTTGACTTTTTAAAATTTGTTGGTAATTTTTAAATTTTAAATACGTTCATAAATTTGGTGAAAACAACAAACAAAATTTGGTCATAAAAACGGTGATATTTTGGCAACTTAAAAAACAAACAAACGTGTTTCGGCAGAGACTTGAATCCCTGTTATGATTTTTAGAAATCAGTGGTTCCCAACAGGTGGGTTGTGGTTCAAAAGTGGGTCGCGATTCCACTCTGAATGGACCGCAAGTGACTGGCAGCCATGTCGAGTTAAAAAAACACACTTTATTTTGAAGTGCAGTGAATCTGCGGCATAGAAAAAATATTTTAGAGGAACAAAATCATTTCCAAAAAAAAAAAAATTTTAAACGAAAAGAAAATTGCCAAAAACTTTTTAAAGAAAAAGCTGGAGCTGTTGGTGAGAAAACTTAACGGAGGAATTCCTCTGTTACCATGACGACACTGACTCCAAACAAACAGCAGACATACAAACTACGTTTCCCATCATGCAACATGACAGTTATTACCAGAGGCTCATCCTCCCCCTCTCTGTCCATAACTGTCCTCCCCCTCTCTGTCCATTACTGTCCTTCCCCTCTCTG
>NW_024690681.1:0-327 GCF_008729295.1 Plectropomus leopardus | reverse complement strand
CTTCAAACTGATGTTATTACCATTATTAGTATTATATGTACACCTCTACATATTCCCCTTATTCTGCTGTCATCATTACCATACTCATGTGTATCCTTACCATCATCAGATTGCACCTTACCACTGCATTTGCACTACCTCAGTACTCTTTTGCACTACCTCAGCATTCTATTTATTCTATTTTTATATATTTATGTTTATTTGTATCTTCTATTATTCTTCTTATTTTTTTTTATGTATGTCTCTGTATGTCTTACGTGCCAAGCTGCTGTGACAACTAAACAGTGGATACTCCATAATCCAGCCCTCGCCCCTGTAAGCACTATG
>NW_024690680.1:0-203 GCF_008729295.1 Plectropomus leopardus | reverse complement strand
GCATCATAGCATGCAAAGTAAGAAAACAGGCCAAAAAAACATCATAATTTAGATTGTCAAAAATTTTGAATGTTGAAAACAGTCCCATTTTTACTGTTAAGGCCCTGAGCCGTGAGCTCTAATCCTCTCCTTTTGCAGTGTGTGGATGTATGTATATATGTGTGTCTAACCATGAAATTTACTTTTAGCTGTTGCCAGAGGGC
>NW_024690679.1:0-282 GCF_008729295.1 Plectropomus leopardus | reverse complement strand
TTGGCCGATACACATACTGATCCCATTCAGCACAGTGCATTCAGCTTTTTTCTTTAAATCTTACCCTTGCAGCGGCTCACAGCGCCTGTCGTTTCGCTCAGTTTTGGAGACGCCGCAGTTTCCTATAAAATACAAAACACATCAGTCACTTTGGTGAACAAATATATCCGGGCTGAGCAGCAGGCATCGTCAGTGCGGCGCACATTTAATTCACCCCGACAGTCGTTCAAAGAGATTCACTTTAAGTACACCGTAAAAAATAAGTCACTCACCAAACATCAG
>NW_024690678.1:0-306 GCF_008729295.1 Plectropomus leopardus | reverse complement strand
ATATGGCTATTTTTAAATGTTTCATTTACATTTTGGCAATTAAAGCATCGCCCTATGGCCTTCCCGTGTGTTATCGTGCTTCCTTCAGTATTATGCTGACCTCTACTGTTCATTCATGGATTTGTTGATTTTCTTACCTATTGATCCAGATGCTCTCTTCTGTTAACCCTCATGTTTTCCTTGGGGTCAATCTGACCCCAAATGAAATCTTTTGCTATCAAAATATATTTTTTATGCTTATGTAAACAAGGTCTATTGACCCTAAATTCCAAAATTAAGGGAAAATGTTTGGTAATGGGTTGGACT
>NW_024690677.1:0-298 GCF_008729295.1 Plectropomus leopardus | reverse complement strand
TTAGTGTGTATATTCCTGGAGCACAAGTTTCTTGTGCTCAGTTGAAAATCCCCGTACATGTGACAGGGAGGAGGGGGAGGTGGCAAAGCTTTTGTCCTGATCCGGCGGGGGTGGTTTTGAGTCTGTTCAGACCTGCCTCTGGCTCTGCTTCCTCTCTCTTTGGCTGGCTGCACCTGATCGTTGTGATAACTGTGCTGGCGCTGTGACCCTGCCTTTGGTTGTGCTCGTGCTGTTGTTGCACTGATACTGTACCCCCCCACTCACCCTGATCGTGGTCTTGGTCCTGGTTGCGCCGATG
>NW_024690676.1:0-1591 GCF_008729295.1 Plectropomus leopardus | reverse complement strand
ACATGTTGGCCAGAGGAGCTGGGGACACAACCACTAATTTTCCAGTTAGAGAACAACATACTCTACCTCTGACCCACAGTTGACACAGAAACCCATCCAAAATCTTACAATTTTGGTGATAAAAAATACATGTAGCAACATTGAAGTCAAACCCAGAAACATCATGATTATTTATACATATGCTTTTAATTTTATTGCAAGATTTAAATTTAGTAAACTGGCTGATAAATGCACACATCCCCAGAGGTCAGCACTTGTTGGCATGTATTAGCTCTAGAATTGCCACAGTTGTCCAGGTAAAGTTTGAGCGATCAAAGGCACCATAACTGATTTAATGAGCCATTCACAGTTTCTCTGTACTGACCATGTTTACTTAGACTTCCATGGCTTAATCTTTGAGACAAGCATATGCTACTGGCAGGATCAGCCAGGTAGCCTTCTGGCAAGGCAAGGGTGCTATAGGGTCACCCCGTCTCTGACTGACAGAGGAGCCAAGTCTTGGCCATTTCGGTTGCATTATGCACCAGCTGGATGTGGTCAGTTTCCAAAAGAGAACTCGTACTTCCCAGATCGCCATCGTGCAGGCAGTGGAGACAGGCATAGGACAAATGGGACAGATGGGCCATGTTTGTCTTACTTGAATTGGGGCCTGCATGGCAGGAGTGTGGAGGGAGTTGTTACACCCTCACAAGCTAAACCCTGCCAGCCATAGAGGTGAACCTGCTGGCCGAAGGAACCACCCGCATAAACTCCAGCGCTAGGCCAGTCAGCGGGGGCCCTCCGAAGACAGGTCACATATGCCAGTCAGTCAGTGTGACCACACAGCGAGGTGGTGGTGGTGCCACAGCTTAACCAAGACTGCCTCCCTGACATTGTGCAGGTACGAGCCCGAAAGACCCGGAGCTGAGAAATGCAGCTTGCATGGTGTTCAGCTAACAGTCTATGGGTATGTCATTATGGAGCAGTGCATCTGCGGAGTTGACAACCCTGTCAACGTACAATATTATGTTGTTTTTGGCCATTTTACTGACTTTGAGAGTTTAGTGCCCCTGGTACAATTCAAAGAGTGTCTTACACCGCAGAAAGTTTCTTGTCCCTGGTATACTGCAGAGTTTTTGTGCCCCTGGTACACCGCATAGAGTGTGGTACACCGAAGAGAGTTTAGTGCCCCTGGTACGCCGCAGAAAGTTTCTTGCCCCTGGTACACTGCAGCGAGTTTAGTGCCCCTGGTACAACTCAAAGAGTGTCACCGCAGAGAGTTTTGTGCCCCTGGTACGCCGCAGAAAGTTTCTTGCCCCTGGTACACTGCAGAGAGTTTAGTGCCCCTGGTACAACTCAAAGAGTGTCACCGCAGAGAGTTTCGTAGCCCTGGTACACCGCAGAGAGTTTCTCAGAGCAGCAGAGGCGTTCCAGAGCTCTCTGTCGAGAAAGTACCATCGAAAGTTGATAGGGCAGACATTACATTATATAATGTAATGTCTGTTAATGTTATTAAATGTAATCATTAACCACTTTCAAATATGTTTTTCCTTATTGAAAGACTGACTGAGGAGCTGGAGCGTCATCACTTGATTGTGACTGGAGCTCCTCA
>NW_024690675.1:0-750 GCF_008729295.1 Plectropomus leopardus | reverse complement strand
CAATGTAACTGTTATTTAATCAAAATAAGTTTAATAATATTTTAAAGATTAAATTTGATTCAGTTAGATTATGAAGTTTAAATAAATAGGAACTGACTCATGTTCCTGTGATGTCATACCTGAGGGGCGGGGCCTGCTGTGGGGAGGGGCGAAGGAGGCGTGGCCTGTGTTGAGGAGGGGGTGGGGCTTTTTGTCGGTGATGTCATGGTGGGCGTGGTCTCTGCTGGTCTCTGAGGGGGCGGGGCTGAGAGCTGAACACCTGCAGGTGGCGCGGGAGACGGAGGAGGCTGCTGATTGGCCGGGGTCGTCCCTCTGACCTCTGCTGCTTCGTCTTCGTCGTCGTCATCATCGTCTTCGTCCACTAAGGAGGCAGCAGAGGGTTAATGTGACGGCACTGAGCTGCTGAGCTCGGCAGAGATTGGTTTCTTACGTTTGATGAAGTCGACGGTCATGAGCGCTCGCCGCTGGTGTTCAAAGTTTGCGCTGAAGTGATCCATTTTCTCATAGCCATTTTGGACTTTATCAATGTGAGACGTGTCGGTGCCCTCCACGATCCTGACACCAAAACATCGTTAACAACACCTCAAACTATTATCATTGTTGTTATTCTTATCGTTATTGTTGTTGATGTTGTTGTTGTTGATGTTGTTGTTGTTGATGTTGTTGTTGTTGATGTTGTTGTTGTTGATGTTGATGTTGTTGATGTTGTTGTTGATTTTGTTGTTGTTGTTGTTGATTTTGTTGTTGTTG
>NW_024690674.1:0-840 GCF_008729295.1 Plectropomus leopardus | reverse complement strand
TCTGGTTTGAGTGTAGTTTAGTTGTGTTAAATTAAGCAATATTACACGAGACGATGTGCTTTAACGTCATGTGAGCACGACAGTGATGTGGTCTGTAAGCATCTGTAAGCATCACATGACGTTAAAGCACACCCTTTGTGTAATATTGCCATCATAAAACTACTACCAAAATAACAACTATACAAAATAAAAAATGTATAACCAAAATGTATTCATATTTTGGGGCAATTAACTTTAAAAATACAAAGCTTTTTGCGACTGTTATCTTCGTTTCTGTTGAAAAACGTGCAGTCTGACTTATAACTGGAAAACAATCAGTTACATCAGTAGAATCCTATATTTAATGAAACCTAGACCTGCAGGCACATTTTCTAGATCGTGGGGTTTCCCAAACTAAATAAATGCACCAGATATAAACACAGAAATGCTCAGCTTGCTCAGTCTTGTTACAACTAATATATCATTTTTCTATGTA
Source organism: Plectropomus leopardus (assembly GCF_008729295.1). Taxonomy (NCBI): domain Eukaryota; kingdom Metazoa; phylum Chordata; class Actinopteri; order Perciformes; family Serranidae; genus Plectropomus; species Plectropomus leopardus. Next base: position 365 of record NW_024690674.1, on the reverse strand, counting down.
CAGATTTAACTACTACATATGCAAAACTTTACCTGTATTTTTAAGCTAGTAGCTGTGTGTCACTGCACAGCTGATGAAGGATGCCAAACATTTCCAATAACTCAAGAGCAAGGTAAAGTCCAAAAGTCAAAATTAATGGAAAACAGAAAGATTATTACCCAAATTCACAACATGTTGTTATCTAACGAAATATTCTGCTTCATTCTGCTTCTTGATGGTGTAGAAGCCTTTCAAAAATAACATTTTCATGGCAGTTCCAATCACTTAGCCTATATTTCCCATCATGCCTTGTGCTAGAATTAGTGGTTTTTAGTTTGCAGTAAAGTTTGCTGTTTTATTTTCCAAAATGGAAATGTCACTTTGTT
>NW_024690673.1:0-339 GCF_008729295.1 Plectropomus leopardus | reverse complement strand
GCCTCCTCTCTGATCTCCCCCCCGCCCCCTCTGAATGCCCCCTAAAGCCCACAGGTCTGGCCAAGAGCGGACCCCAGACCAGATACCCAGAGAGGAGACGGGATGAAAAAAGCCTCCCCTTTGAAGTCCGCGAAAAAGTCGATGGCCTCTTTCATGACCGCCCGTCTTTCAAGTGCACACTGTGAAGGGGGCCCCGGCAATCCGCCCCCTTCCACCGTTAAAGACAGAAAGAGAGAGAAAGAGAGACGGGTGGAAAATGGCCAAGCTAGCCTCACCACTCTTTGGCAGCATTCACACAGGGGTCACAGAATCACATCTTGGGTGATTTTCTCGTGATTT
>NW_024690672.1:0-886 GCF_008729295.1 Plectropomus leopardus | reverse complement strand
TGTAGAAGATAAATAAGGGTTAATGGATACAGGTGTGTATAAAGTAGTATATACTATGATCTGAATTTTAAATATTTAGCTATATGATATACATCTTTATGTCTGTACGTATATGACAAGCCTTGGATTTCCATGGGGGAGTTTTGCTAAAAATGTAACTATGTATTAAAGGGTTGGACCAAATGAGTTTTTATTTTTTCCTGCTCCTTTTTATACATGCAAATTGGGGCAATTGTGATGGCATTTATTATCTTTTTTTTTTCTTTTGTTACTCATATGTGTTTATCTGCTGTTTTTGTTGTATTTTACATGTTTGAAATGAAGACATCAATCATTCATAATAATCTTAGTTTGTATTCAATAATAAACACAGAATTTCTGATTTGCAAAGCCTTTTAATACAATGTATTTGTCACAGTAATGATCTACAAATGCACGTTTATGATATGTCAAACAACTTGTAACCATCAAAATAAAAGCTCCAGGAAAAAAAAGAAGCAATTTTCCACCTCCATATAGGTCACATCCTGCTGTCCCTTCCACACGTGTCCTTACAGCTCTCCACTTGTATGATAGAAATGATTCACATCCTCCAATATAATCTTACAAAGAGTGGAGGAAGCAGGGATAGTGAACATTAACCTTACTTAAGCTGCTGTTTTTCTCGAGGGGATTTGGAAGGATTTTATTACTTAATGTTGAATGGCACTCTTCAGTAGGAGGAGCGGACATGCATGGGCTAAAGCTACTTAGTCAGGCTGACACACTAAACTGAAAACTGTTGTTTTGGGTTTTTTTATGATGTTGAAGTCATATAAAAAGCCAAATGGATATGAATGTGCTTTTCTTTGCCCCTGTTATATATATATATATTTTTTTTTTTTTT
>NW_024690671.1:0-850 GCF_008729295.1 Plectropomus leopardus | reverse complement strand
GAGCTTTCACTGTTTATCTTTATAAACATCAACTAAAGCCGATTTAGATTGTTATTCCTGTTTCTGTTGAATGAACGCGGCAGTAAAATGAGCGCTAGCATTAGCTGCAGCGAGGCTAATTGTAGCCCTGTTTGTCATCCTCCTGTAAGCAACGTGAATTTGACAAAACGGTAATGTTATTACTTTTGCAAAAAAAAATGTAGCTTTAAATTGATGTGAATACCGATGATACAAAAGTCAGCTCAAAGTCTGAAATGTGGGTTTATCACGCATTTAACTAGACTATGTAAACTGTTATCCTTCGCCATTGATCCAACGAAATCGCAGTCATTTATTGTGTGATAGAGGCCGGTTATTATGACCTCCATTATCATGACATTTGCAAAAGAGCTGCTAAGTCTCTAGCTGCTCAACATGTGTCAGATAAAGTGTTAACTTTCCTCGTCCTTCTGTTCCACAGGATTGAATACAGCTCTCCACCATGTTGGTCCATGCTAGATGGATCATCGGCAGAGTCATAGGGACCAAAATGCACAAAACTGCCAAAGTGAGAGTCACAAGGCTGGTGATGGACCCTTACCTGCTCAAGGTGAACTTTTTAACAGTGATCATTCACTGCTGATGCGTACAGGAAGGACAGGTGGCATGAATAAGCGTACTTTACTAACAAGAGAATACCAGATATAACTTCAGTCTTATTGTCATGTTAATTTTACTCTGTCACACATAAAACACAGAGAGGGACCGTAGAATGATAAGGCTGGGGTAACGTTTGAAATTTCATAAAACTGGTGCCATCACAATACCTGAGGTTTGGTACAGCTGCCAAAAACAATCCTTTAATTACATA
>NW_024690670.1:0-779 GCF_008729295.1 Plectropomus leopardus | reverse complement strand
TTGTGTCTCTGAGGTAAGTTTGTGTTTTTTAGGTATTTTTTTGTCAATCAGTCATTTTGTGTCTCTTTTTTTGGGGGAGGGGGGGCTTTCTAGTTAATTTGTGACTTCTTGCGATTGCTTTGTCCGTCTTTGTTGTTGTTTTGTGTCTTTTCGGTTATATTGCCCCTTTTTTTTTTAGTTATTTATGTCTTTTTCTTGTTCCGCTGCATCTTTTTGTGCTCATTTTGAGTCTCATCCTGGCCTATGTGTGTTACTTGATATGATATTTGCAGGTGAGCAGCCTCTGACCCTTTGGGCTCCTGGGGGCCCCTGGGGGCCTGTGCCTGGTAGGCCTGTCAGTAATCCATCTATGGCTAACGGGAAACATTTTACTGCACAATCTATATTTTTACTGTCAGTACTACATTTTGCTGGTAATGCCTGAGTACTTTTACTTCAAGTGAATGCAGTACTTTTAATCGTAGTATTTTCAAAGCGTCACAACAGTAATAATTTAATAAAACAATCCCGCCTCAGAGGCTTGTGTATAACTTGAGTCATGACCCTTCAGGGATGCCGTCTGTTTCACCGTCACATGATCTCCTCCATGTTTACTAAACTGCTTCAGCTGCGTCCTCGTGTGTGACAACAAACGCCTGAGATGTTTCCCCGCCTCCTCCGGACCCGCCGACCGGCTGACCGACCCGCAGTCTGCGTGACAGACATTCTGGGCTGTCTGTTGATCCGTCGCCACATGTTTTAATCCAGCGATCCTTCAATTATCCTGAAACACAATCTGT
>NW_024690669.1:0-291 GCF_008729295.1 Plectropomus leopardus | reverse complement strand
ACATTTAGGACACATGCATCAACACACACACAGTTATCACAACAGGAAGAAGACAAGAGACTAAAGTGCAGCAACGTTGTGCGTCCAGACAGAGGTGTGTTTCCTGCTCTCAGGTGTGTGTGTTAAAGCTGCTTCATGACTCAGACGTGTTGCTGCGTGACATCAGAGCGGCGTCCTGCTGAGCGTCTGGACGTGTGCAGACTGCACTCCAACACAGCAGAGCGCCGCGTGTCAGGACGCATCACGCCACCGAGGAAACAAATGCCACCGCTGAGGCCGACTGTCTGTCTG
>NW_024690668.1:0-917 GCF_008729295.1 Plectropomus leopardus | reverse complement strand
TTCCATCTTCCAACTTCCATCTTCCAACTTCCACATTCCAACTTCCATCTTCCAACTTCCACATTCCACCTTACAACTGACACATGACACCTTCCAATTTCCACATTCTGACATCCAACTTCCACCTTCCAAATTCCGTCTCACAAATTCCACATTCTCATCTATGGGTCTATGAGTAGATGAGAATTTGGAAGTTTTTTTCTCACTTGATAAGTCATCATTACCTGTGGCTGTACTGATGTTAACACCTCTTTCAGACCCAGCCTACTTTGTCCTTTCAAATGCACTAGGATTCAGCCCACTGTCTGCTCTCTGCTCCGCGTTTTTGAAATATGAGCCTTTGAAATTACTTCCACTTTCTCATCTATGGGCCTATGAGTAGATGAGAATCTGGAATATTCCAAATTTCCATCTAATAGACAAGAATCTGGAATATTCCAAATTTCCATCTAATAGACGAGAATCTGGAATATTCCAAATTTCCATCTAATAGATGAGAATCTGGAATATTCCAAATTTCCCTCTAATAGATGAGAATCTGGAATTCCAGATTCCAGATTCTCATAATATTATGTATAACGCAGCTCCATCTCACAGAACAAGGTATTTTTTTCTTCTAACAAATCTTGAAGAGAACATTTTGGCAGTTTCTTTTTTTTTCACTTTTTGAAGAGAATGTTTTTTTTGGGGGGGGGTTATGAACATGCCCTAAGAATACACATATTTTCCTCAAAAATCACCAAAATGACACAATTTATTATAGCCAAAAATGATAAAAACAGAAATTATGGTTGGATTTAAACATTTCCAACAGGCCTTGAACACACTGTGTGTTATTGTACCCGTTTGTGTAACAGATTTCCACGACATTTCGATAACCGTCAGTAAATTGGTTTGATATCACACCACCGCAGCAG
>NW_024690667.1:0-348 GCF_008729295.1 Plectropomus leopardus | reverse complement strand
ATGTCAGTGTGTGAGTGTAGCTGCTGACAATCTGGGATATGTCAGTGATCAGCAGCTACATTGACTGTGACAGGTCACCTAGTGGAAATAGCATGTATTTCCTCCATATGCCAAATATGGTCAAAATGACCTCATCAGGTGGAAAATAGTCAAAATGACAAATTCAGAGTCAAAAGCCCAGAATGACACCCAGAAATAATACAAGTCCTGTTTTTCTGCTGTGATGGCTGTGGGATCAAAAATGTCAGTTTGAATGGGTTTCAGTGGACATATACATGAACACAGCGCATGCGAAAAGCGCATAAAATGTTATTTTTGTTTATTGTCTAATTCTTCTTTAGATTTTGT
>NW_024690666.1:0-349 GCF_008729295.1 Plectropomus leopardus | reverse complement strand
AGGCCTCCAACACAATTGGTAGACCTGCTTATGCTTGTTTAGATGAACATATGTGTGTGTGTGTGTGTGTGTGTGTGTGTGTGTGTGTGTGTGTATATATATATATATATCTATCATGTTGTGTTATGGGTGTTGGACTGTCAACAGTTTCACTTTCACTTTTTCATCCACACACACATACAAAATTAGGAACTACAGCAAAATCACACAACTTTGTCTTCTCTTTAAGAGTGAAAAATATATAGCTGACAGCATTCTGCCAGATAGTGCAGTAACACATGAAGCTCAATGAACAATCTAAACTGCAGCTAAACTGTTGCCCTTAACTGATCCCTTTCAATGAGCGCTT
>NW_024690665.1:0-1569 GCF_008729295.1 Plectropomus leopardus | reverse complement strand
ACCAGTGGCGGAGCTGATGAGGGTATTGTGTGCATACTCCACCCACAGCAGCTGCGAGGCCCAGGAGGCGGGGTGTTTGGAGGCCATGCAACGGAGTGCCTTCTCCATCTGCTGGTTCATCCTTTCCGACTGGCCGTTGGACTGCGGATGGTAACCGGAGGATAGGCTGGTGGAGGCACCCAGGAGGCGACAGAACTCCCTCCAAAATGCAGAGGTGAACTGGGGACCTCGATCGGAGACCACGTCAGAAGGGAGGCCGTGGAGCCGGAACACGTGCTCCAGGAGCAGCCCAGCGGTCTCCTTGGCCGAAGGGAGCTTGGGCAGAGGCACGAAGTGAGCCATTTTACTGAACCAGTCCACCACTGTCAGGATAGTGGTGTTGCCTCCTGACAGTGGCAGACCAGTGACAAAGTCCAGAGAAATGTGGGACCAGGGACGATGAGGCGGGGGTAAAGGTCGTAGGAGGCCGGCAGGGGCCCGTCGTGGGGCTTTATTTTGATTGCATACAGGGCATGCGTTAACAAAGTCTTTGATGTCTTCTTCCAGGGTAGCCCACCAGAACCGCCGTTGCAGGACCTCCTTGGTCCGTGCAATACCTGGATGGCAGGTGAGTCGGGAATCATGGGCCCATTGCAGAACCTCGGATCTCAATTCCTGAGGAACGAATAGGCGGTCCTGGGGGCAAGAGCTGGGCCCTGGCTGGTCCTCCAATGCCGCCTTGAAACGTTCCTCAATTTCCCAGGTGAGGGTGGCCAGGAGACGAGAAGCGGGGAGTGTGCTGTCTGAGCTGGGGGAGTCCTCCTCCCCAACCAGAAACTGTTGAGACAGGGCGTCGGGTTTGACGTTGCGGGAACCAGGTCGATATGAGAGGGTAAAGGCGAACCTGGCGAAGAACAATGCCCACCGGGCTTGGCGAGAGTTCAGTCTCTTGGCTGAGCGGATGTACTCAAGGTTCTTGTGGTCTGTCCAGACAAGGAAGGGAACCTTGGTCCCTTCCAGCCAATGCCTCCACTCCTCCAATGCCAACTTCACCGCCAACAATTCCCGGTTGCCAATTTCGTAGTTTCTTTCTGCCGGGGACAATCGTCGGGAGAAGAAGGCGCAGGGATGGAGTAACTGGTCCACAGCGGAACGTTGGGAGAGTACAGCCCCCACCCCCACATCAGAAGCGTCCACCTCCACCACAAACTGTCTCTCAGGGTCAGGGATCAAAAGAATGGGAGCCGAACTGAAGCGCCTCTTGAGGAGCTGGAAAGCCTCCTCGGCGGCCGAGGACCACCGGAAAGAGACCTTGCAGGAGGTGAGGGCAGTGAGAGGTGCAGCCACCGTACTGTAACCCCGGATGAACCTCCTGTAGAAATTGGCAAACCCCAGGAAATGTTGCAAATGCTTGCGAGAATCAGGAACCGGCCAGGAGGCGACAGCAGAGACCTTAGCAGGGTCCATCTCCATACGAGTGTGGCCGATGATGTACCCCAGGAAGGAGACAGAGGAGGCGTGGAATTCGCATTTTTCAACCTTAACAAACAGGGAGTTCTCCAACAAGCGTTGCAGAACCGTCTGGACATG
>NW_024690664.1:0-236 GCF_008729295.1 Plectropomus leopardus | reverse complement strand
TCATTTCCCCTCTCCTCCTGTCTCTATCTCTATGTCTCTTACTCTCTCCCCCTTTCCTCTCTTCTATCCTGCTCTCTGTCCCCTCTCTTTTTATGCTCTACTCTTTCTCTTTCTCTTGCTCTCGTATGTACTGTACACACTGAGCGAGAGAGGCTGTGTGAGAAATGTAGTTGAGTATGAGTGACGTGGTAAAGTGTGATTTTAGCCAGCGGGGAAAGGAGCAAATGGGAAGAGAG
>NW_024690663.1:0-963 GCF_008729295.1 Plectropomus leopardus | reverse complement strand
ACACACACACACACACACACACACACACACACACACACACACCTGCTGTCTGCACACAGAGCTTTCTGCCTCCTGCGGATTGACTCTGGACTCGGGGGCTCTACGTTTCGGGATCGGACACTGCTTGCTGCAACATCTTCACTCTGTGCACACACATACAGATATACTTGGAACAGATGTGTACACAAATATGTATTCTTTACCATATACAAAAGTGCAGAATTTTTTCCTTTTTGAAGAATATGTGTATGTGTGTGTGTGTGTGTGTGTGTGTGTGTGTGTGTGTGTGTGTGTGTGTATGTGTGTGTATGTGTGTGTGTGCATTCTTCCAAAAAATAGCTAACAAGTAGCAAAAAACTTGACAAGAAATGTCTCACAAAATGCAAAAAAATGATTAAAAGGAACAAGATAATGACATGAAAATCAGTTTTTAAGAAAGAAAAGGAAATTAAAAAGAAAAAGAATACATGTCCAGAAAATTATAGTCATTAATGTTTTTATGATATATTAAAAAGTATATTACAAAAAATATAATCAAGTTTTAGAGGCCCTTTTTTGTTTATTTCTTGCCTTTCTTTTTTGTGTATATTCAGATAACTGTCTGGTAACTTTTTACTGTTTCTTGCTAATTTCTGGGCGATGTCTTGTTAATTTGTTTATTTGCCTTCTCCTCATGTTTTACAAGAAATTAAACCCTTTGCTCAAGTTTCAATGGGTTAAGATTGGCTTGATTTCTTAAAAAAACATTTAGAGGAAGGTAATGAGCAACATAAAAAAAACTACCCAAAAAAATGAGCAGGAAAGTACTTTTTGAAAAATGAAATGAAATGAAAATTACTTGAAAAATTTGCTTAAACAATGACAATAATTCTGAACTATGATTCAAAATATCTGCTAATTTCTTGCCATTTGGAGAACTTGCCAAGTTGCTCATTGCCCATTCCCCCCCTTTTTTAAAAGAAA
>NW_024690662.1:0-709 GCF_008729295.1 Plectropomus leopardus | reverse complement strand
CACACACACACACACACACACACACACACACACACACTGTTGTGACATTAACGCAGTGTCCTCAGGTGACTCCCTGTCTTTGTTATGGTCTGCTGTGGACTTGAGGGGGGTGCTGTTCCCCTCTGGAAATCGTTTGATTTCCAAATTTTCGTCCAAAAACGAGCAAAAATTTTAATTTACAATTAAAATCTGTAAAAAGAAAATGTGATTCAGCGTGAATTTTCAAATATATATTATGACTGTGGGATCAAATATTGCAGTTTGAGTAGGTTTCAGTGGTGCTTTTTTTAGTATCCTCGGTGTATTTTAGGAGCTGCAAATTCACTGATTCAACAAAAATGCACAATCTTGAGAAAATAAAATGCCATACGCGTGAGCACAGCCAAAATAACCAAAAAATTAAATAAATGGCAATTTATTTATTAGAAAACTAATAAACTGGGCAAAAAATTAGGCCTGAGGAAAATAAATAAATGGAACTATAATTAAAAATAGCATTATCTGTTTGAAACCTGGATTAAAATCACTTAACTTCCTCAGACGCCTTTAATATACGTATTTAAATCTTTGAACCAAATTTGTGTAATTTCTTTCAGCAACATGAGCAAAAAGGCAAAGAGCAAGTTGGCAGGAAATGTCCCACAAATTGCATGAAACTATTAAAATGAGGAAATTAATTTAATCCAGAAGGAAAGTTAAAAAAACTCAA
>NW_024690661.1:0-846 GCF_008729295.1 Plectropomus leopardus | reverse complement strand
TTCAAAGAGCTATTTTTATTCATTCTTTTTTTTTTTTTTTTTTTTTTTTAATTTTCACTTGACTTTAGAAAAAAAAGTTGCTTGTAACTTGCTGTTTGTGACACTGAAAGTTTTAGTTTTGATTAAGTCCATATCGGTTCCAAATATCGGTTATCGGTCGCATATCATCAGCCCTGAAAAAACAATATCGGTTGACCCCTACTGGGAACTGTGGAGTACTGGATTGTAGAGCAAGACTTTTTTTTTAAGCAAATGGTGACCAGGATTTACACGTCAAAAAAATACACATAAAATCAAACAAAATCTCTCCATACTGCTCTTCCGAAGTAATTCAAGTGTAAGTGCTATTATTGAATATTAATTCATATGCTGTTCTTACAAACAAAGAAAATAGAGTAAAATTAAATCAATTCTGTTCTTCTGTTTTCTTTTTTTTTCTCTTAAAAACACCCCAAAAGTACTGATGGGAGTACATTAAAACACCGGATCAGTAAGCAGTGTCGGCAAGAGCAATAGTACTGTTAAAATCTTAACGATACCCTTCCCTAGTAACAGTGCAGGCTGCAGTCTCGCTCTCGAACAGCAGTACCTCTAAACCGCACTAGTGCTGGATCTCGACTGCTTTTCTTGTCCTCATTTGTGCTGCTAAAGGTGGACGGTAGAAAGATCAATTCTATTATTCTATTTTAAGATCAATTTCATTTTTCATTTTTGTTGTTAATTACCTATGAACAGTAATACCAAACGTAGGAGTCCATGCAACTGACTTACTGACTGACTGCCAGGGCTGAGAGGAATAGATGCTCCACTACATGTGCACGCACGCACGCACGCACGCACGCACGC
>NW_024690660.1:0-728 GCF_008729295.1 Plectropomus leopardus | reverse complement strand
CCCCCACCCAAACACACACACACACACACACACACACACACACACACACACACACACACACTTCAGGCATGCTGTTGAAAGAACAAACATCACAAAGGGCTCGAGCCTGAAATCTGCCGCAGAGAAACCAAAACTCGGTTGCGGCTCCTCACTTCCCTTCCTGCTCCACACATTTTTACATTTTACTTTACTTCTCCTCAATAATCAAACACCTCAACAGCTTCTGTTTACGCCAGAACTGAATAAACAAACAATGAATTCCTTCCAACCCCTCGTACTCTCCATCTTCACACAGATTCGCTTTTATTTTGAAAAAACCCAATAAATCCACTATCCATCCACATTAGGCTTATCTATCCTCCTTTCACTGCATATCTTCTTCATTCCTTTACATGAACCTTTTATTTCTCTTCCATCTTCCCCAAAAAAATCAGTCTATTGTAAGAACAGGGAGTCATGGATTGTGTGTGTGTGTGTGTGTGCGTGTGTGTGCGTGTGCATGCAGCACTGGCTCATTTCCAGCTCCAGCCCTCTAATAAGCCCCTCTGCTGAAACTGAAAGTGTGACATGGATCAATAACCAGATATATGAATCTCTTCTGCACAAACTGACATGAAAATGCTAATTCTTTTCTTTTCCATTATTTTCTCTCAGACAATGGAGGGAGTAGAAGTGCTGTTGTTAGTGGGGTGTCACTGGGCAAGTGTGTGTGTGTAAGTGTATGTGTG
>NW_024690659.1:0-701 GCF_008729295.1 Plectropomus leopardus | reverse complement strand
GAGCAGAGTTTCTGTGTTTCTTTGTTTCTTTGTTTGTTTCTTTGTTTCTTTGTTTGTTTGTTTGTTTGTCAGGCACTGGTCCGTTTACAGATTTTGGATTCTTTTTCTTAATTAACATCGACGTTCTGAGAACGGTACAATGCAACCACTGAATGTTTTAGTAACGTTTACATCGGCAAGTTTTCTTTTAGTTCCCAGAATGTTCCTCTGAAAGTTCAGGGAACATTCTCTGTAAACATTAAAAAAATGTTTGTTTTTGTTTTTTAATTATCACATCACATTTGCATTAAAAAATGTTGTGTTATCTCAGGCCTCAATAACATGCTCTGAATGTTGCTTTCAAAATGTTTTTCCGTTGTTCTCATGTAACATTGTGGGAACGTTTGCTAAAGTGAGGTTAACCGTATATAAAAATGTTTCGTTGTTGTTGACGTATCACATTAAAGGAACATTTGCAAAGGGATGTTCTGTAATCTCGAGCTTCAATAACATCCTGAAAACATTCTCTGACTGTTGCTTTGAAAACGTTCTCCCTTTGTTCTCATTTAACATTGTGGGAACGTTTCGTAAAGAACATTCTCTGATCTGTCACCTCTCAACGAGTGTTTCAGCTCAAACGTTACATCTAAGTCAACATTTAACCTCACAGCAACATTATCTGATACGATGACCAGCCTTGAAACGTTCTTTGAACATTAGAC
>NW_024690658.1:0-471 GCF_008729295.1 Plectropomus leopardus | reverse complement strand
GAGACACACACACACACACACACACACACACAGAGAGAGACACACACACACACACACACTAGAGTTCCCCTTTTCCTCATTGAATCTGTCAGTTGTCTGTCCTGAAGTCATTGGAGAAATATTGCAGGGGGCTGCAAGGCTCCAACAGAGAAAATTGATGTTATGAGGAACAAACAGGGGATGAACTCTCTGCAAGACTCCCAAAGTACACAGCCTTCATGTTTTGCTACAAGTCGATATATTGAAAGCGCACTTGTCGCTTCTCTCATTGAAGCCACTGGAGTGTTTTGTGACAGAAAAGCTTCCTCCGTTTGTCAGCGATTATGTTCTCCATCCCTCTTTCTCCATCTCTACTCACACTTGTTTATCAGCCTGTGTGTGTGTGTGTGTGTGTGTGTGTGTGTGTACGTACATGTGCTGTGCGGCAGGCAGGTGGTCTTGGGAAATGAAAGACGTTGAGATGGAGCCATG
>NW_024690657.1:0-386 GCF_008729295.1 Plectropomus leopardus | reverse complement strand
GATGGTTATTTTTTAGCTCTACAGACATTCTGATGATGTTAAAATGCAACCAATGCAATGTTTTAATAACATTTTCAGCGGCATGTTTTCTTTTAGTTCCCCAAATCTTCTTCTTAAAGTTCTCTTTAATCATTTAAAAAATGATAAAAATGTTTTGTTTATTTCTGAATGTTGCTTTGAAAAGGTTCTTCCTTTGTTCTCATGTAACATTGTGGGAACGTTTTATAATGAACATTTTCTGATTCGTCACCTTTCAGCATCACCAAAACATCCTCAGAATGTTGCAGATAAAACGTTACATTTTAGTCAGAATTTAACCTTAAAGAAACATTATTACAAATGACAAACGTCCTTAAAACGTTCTTTGAACATTAGAATACGTTTTT
>NW_024690656.1:0-723 GCF_008729295.1 Plectropomus leopardus | reverse complement strand
GAGGTGTGAGTGAGGTGTGTGTAAGCGTTACCTGTGGCGGGCTGCTGAAGGGGCTGGACTGGCTGGACAGCGGCTCGCTGGCGGCGTCCCGCTGTGACGGTGGCGTGCGGTGGTGGGTGCCCCCGCCAGAGGAGGAGGAGGGGGCGGGGCTTCCAGGCGCCAGGCGCTCATCATCGTTCTGCACGAGGCTCAGGGAGATGGCCTGGCGTGTGGCGTAGGTGCAGTTGGGCAGCGGTGAGTTTTTGGGGATCTTCACTTTGTCGTCCGACGAGAACTCGATGACCTTGCGGCCCGGGTAGAGTGGGTGGGGTGGCGGCGGCGCCGGGTACGGGTTCAGCTTCTCGAAGGATGGAGCCCCGCCCGCCTCCTCGCTGCCCGACTGTCCGTCCAGACTGCTCTGACTGCGGCACGAGCCGTTCTGCTGCGCCGCCTCCTGACCGCCATTCTCCCGCCCCCGGGCCTCGGCCCCGGCAGGGCCCGTCATGTCCACGTGCACGAAGACGTCCTCGGCGACGGGCCGACCGCAGCTGCTGGACTGAGCAGAGTTGAGGACGAGCGGTTCGGGTTTCTCCAGGACGCGGGCGATGACAGAGGTCGGCACGACGTCGGCCGGAGTCAGACTGAGCGTGTCCGGGTCCTGAGAGCCGGGGGCGGGGCCTCGCTCCGGCAGGCTGCTCTTCATGTGTTTGTTCAACATGTCCTGCAGCTCGTAAGGCAACTGAC